>NC_135329.1:181775550-182078580 GCF_023851605.1 Tamandua tetradactyla | reverse complement strand
CCATGGTAGACCAGGAAACTGAAAGGCCAGATCAGGTAAATGATGCAGGCTCATGGGGCTATATAAGGAGATAGGAAAGGCCCTGGGAAACAGACAAAAGGAATCCAAATAAGGTAGGGAAAAGAAAGACTACATTAGCACCTATGTACTCGGGATTTGAACCAAACAAGGGCAGAGGATTGAAGAAGAGGGAATAGTTGTAAGAGAAAGACAAGAGGGAGGATTGGCAGAACTTGGTGAGTAATTATGTGTGGAAATAGAAAGAAGCAATTCCAAGTTTTCTGTCCTAAGCATATCAGTCATAAGAGTGGTAGCCTTGACAGAGCTGACTAGAGTAGGATTGACTCACAGAGCTTTGTTCTTAATTGATGCTCAATCAATACTTCTAGGGTGAGTCCTCCCTATTGAGGAATTTCCAGAAATTTAGTTCCATCACTGTCATTAAAAAAAAAAGAGTGTATTCTATCTGTCTTTTCAACATTCCTTAATAGGAAGGGTTTGTTTTTTGTTTTCTTTTATTTTGTTTTGTGTTTGCTCACGGCAGGCCAGTTCGGTATTCCTGAAGGAATTGTCTTTTCTATGCCTGTGAAATTTGAGAATGGAAGTTGGGAGGTTCTTACAGATCTTGAAGATACTGAAATAAGTGGACCATTAATGACCAGAATGGCACATGATCTAATTCAGGTAAGGTCAGAATAGATAAAAGGGAACTGACTTTGACAGTGGCCTTAAACTGATTCCTAGGCCATAGCATGCATTGGTTTTCTGTGGGGTCTATCTTATTCTGAAGCATAATAAGGAGTCAATAAAAGTTTGAAGAAATCATTAGAACACTATTCATTCAGTCATATACTTTCTGGTACATTAAAAATATTTGTTTGTTACTTAAAAAAAATCACAAATCAAAGTATTTTTCTATTAAAGAATGATTAAAATTAGAAACTGTGGTCATTTAATTCTCTGATCATAAAATTTTTCAACAGGAGAAACTTGTTGCTCTTGGAGATGTGATAAATTTTCAACTGCACCAGTCAGGTAATCACTTAGATATGAATTTTATTGGGCTACTAGTAAAAAAAACATTAAAATATTTGTTATAATTGAAACACTATTTAATACAGATAACTCTGATCAATATTTTATCATTTTAAAATTACAATGTTGACAAAATAAACTGCCAAGTTCAATTTCTCCTTTGAGACAAAGCATCTTAGAACAATGCTAAGGAAATCACATCTTAAAAACACTATGTTCATATAAATTTTGTATATACATATTTACTTTTAGATAACTCAAGAAAATAAACTACAATAAGCTGATTTTTCTTATTGGCATCTTCTCTAATTGTAAACTCATGAGGAAGTACTGTCACCTTGCTTTCTTCCTTTTGCTTTTAAGAAAATTTCATTTTACATAGGAGTGTAAAAATACATAAATCCATGTACACAAAGGCTTTAATCAAATGTGTTTTGAGAGCGCAACATCCATGCCTTCTACTAATACTTATTAAGTATCTACTATATGCCAGTGCTAAGAGCTGGAAATGGGGGCAAATAAGAGAGGCCTGATCCTGCCCTTTTGGAACCAACAATCCATCAAGGGATCATGCATTATACAGGTGACTGCAGTTGTGGTAAGAATAGAAATGAGACGTACTGGGACCTCGCCTGTGAATGCTTAGGTCTGAGGATATCAGGAAAGGACATGAGGCAGGAAAGCATATTGTTTGAAAAACCAGCAAAAAAAAATTGAGTAGGAGTACACAGGTAATTCAGTGGTAGAATTCTTGCCTGCCATGCAGGAGATCCAGGTTTAAGTCCCAGGCTATGCACACACACACACACACACACCAAAAATTAAATAGCAAAGTCCTAAAGAGATAAAGCTGAGAAATAGAGCCACAGAGGGAAATAGAGCCACAGAGGAGAAAGGGCTATGAAGATTTGGTTGGAGAATGACCTGGTTATGTTTGTTGGAATTAGTATAGACAATGTTTTGCAACAAAGCAGGACAGCCTGCAGATAGACTGGTACCAGGAGGCTAGTGCTGTGATCCAAGGGAAAGATGATTACAGCCATGGCTAGAGGAAGTGGAAATTTGAGACATATCTAGGAGGTGGAATTACCAAGACTTAAGGAATTGGCTCTTGGGAATCTCAAAGGATTTGGGCCTCAGGCTTCTTCAGGTTGAGCAATTTAGTGTATTTACCGACATAGGGAAACATGTCAAAGAGTATTATTTGAAAGAAGGAGAGAAAGAATATATGAGAATATGATAATGTGAGGGCTGTGTGTGTGTGTGTGTGTGTATTTGTGTGTTTGTGTATTGGGTGGGAGAGGAAAGAGCATGGTGCCAAAGAAAATGATGTATGAATTTTGTTTCTTACACTTTAGATTCTGAGGTACCTAAGGGGTATCTTAAAGTGGATATGCCAGAGAGAGAACTGAACACTTAGTGGAATTTAGAAAGATCTGGATTGTAGTTGTCAAATTGGAAGTTGTTGTCTCATAAATAGAAATGAAGTCATGAGGTTGATGAATATTATCTAGATAGTGAGAAGAGAGGGCTACAAAGGGGCACGGGTGGGTGGCAGTGGCAGGCAGTGGGATTTAGACAGAGCAGGAGCAGCTGACAGGAAAAAGGAGTGGTCAGAGAATTGTTCAGAAATCTGATGTCATGTAAGATCTAAAGGCAGAGTTTCAAGAATGAGGACTCTTCTATTTTTCAGAGGCTTCTGAGGGATCAAATAAAATGAGACATGAATCGTACCCCCATAGGTTGTATGGCATAGAGGCAATAGATGACTTGGTGGAGAGCAATTGTGTGGGATGGGGAGGGTGGAAATGGGATGGGAGTGGGAGGGGAGGAAATGGAGATAGCAAGGATGGACCCCAGGCTTAGGAGTCACAGTCTCACTCTGAAGCCATCATGCTTAGTGCTGGGGGCCAGAGGAACGAGCTGGGTGCTATGAGAGTAATGGGGAATCCCACCCCCTCAGGACTTTGCATGATGGTAGGGCTTCCTGGAGGAGGTGACATCAAAAGCAAATTATAGGGAGGAAAGAAGGCATTAGCCAAGACAGGGGTGAATAGGAGAGTTGCTCCATTCAGAGGAAGAAACACATACAAAGGCAAAAGAAGTAAGAAAGAACTTCTGAAGAATTGCCAATTCATTTAATCTGGAAAATAGAATTTGAGGGAAGGCAAGTATTGGCCCTGTTAATCAAAACAAGGAAGGAATTTAGGCAGGAAGAGATAAGAACAGATTCTAATTTTCAAATGAGTGCTCTGGCTGTAATGGGAAGAATGAACTGGGGCGGGAGAAACAAGAAGTAGGGAGACCAGTTCTGTTGCACATAGAGAAATGATGAGGGCCTGAACCAAGCAGTGTCCTCAGGATGTAAAGAAAGGGTTAGATCTGAGAGCCATAAAACTGACAGAACTTGTTTGACCCTCCAGATACAGAGGACAAGAAAGAGCTCAGGGGAATGAAGAATGACTCATGTTTTTGACATCTAGATGAAAGAAGGCCTTCTTCACTGCAGGGTGGTGTCATTCCCTAAAGCAGAACTTTCCAGTCTGCCACAAATTGGTTAAAGTGGTATGGCGCTATTGATTTCTTGAGCCCTGGGTGCAGAGTCTGGGGCACCTGGAGTCCCCATGTTTGTTGCCTCTATTTCCATTTTGTTTTGTGCTGAATCGTGAAAATATCTGGGAAGCTGTAGGTATAGTAAGGAATATAGGAGAAGGAATAGATTTTCTAAAGCCATTTACATGAAAGTATCTGCTGCATAGTGAACACATGTCTGTGAAGCCCAGATCCATGCTGGAGATGATGACATCAGCAGCTGGTAGTTCTTAGACGCTAACCATAGTGGCCTCCTGGATAGGAAGATCTTCACTGCTTGGTCTCTCATGCCCTTCAGATTTTTTCATGTACATGTTTTCCATATCCACAAATATCAGTGGATAGATAGACGTCCAGATGTATGTATGTTAAAGTTTAACTAC
This sequence comes from Tamandua tetradactyla, assembly GCF_023851605.1. Taxonomy (NCBI): domain Eukaryota; kingdom Metazoa; phylum Chordata; class Mammalia; order Pilosa; family Myrmecophagidae; genus Tamandua; species Tamandua tetradactyla. The sequence goes on along the minus strand of NC_135329.1, from coordinate 182,074,570 downwards.
CATCAAAGAGGGAATGGTTGAAGATAAAGGGTCTTGAAAAGTCCTCAAGGCAGCAATAGAAAATGAGCTCCAAACGGCAGGATCAGCTTCAAACTGGAAGCCTCTCTGCTGCGGAGGCCCAGGAGGAGAAGGGATGACAAGTGAAGACAGTGAGAGTGTAGAATGGGAAATTCAGAAAAACATAGGTAGCAAGACCAGGTACTGAAGGGTGAAGACCAGTGAGGAGACTAGGGGCATATGGAAGGAAATGAAGGTGTGAAATAACTGTTAAGGGGGAGGGAAAGAAACAATAAGGAAGAAGCATTAAAAAATAAGTATTTTTCAGAGCTGATAGCTCAGTGGAATTTACAGTGACTCCTAAAGACAGCTGAGATTTCCTGGCAAGGTGTTCAGCCACCTGGATTTATGGCCTCATGGAAACCTAGATATGTGATTTATACTAAGCCTTGACATATTAGCATGCCTTAATGCAATTAGAAGAAAATGACACTACACAGCATTTTAACAAAATTCTGAGTTTTTCCATGATGATTTTATTTAGAATAACAAAAAGTATTTTTTTGTTCTTATACTTTCTGTGCCCTTCTTTTAACTGCTACCCTAAGCAGGTACTAAGATAATTTTGGCTATCAGCATTGGATATGGGAATGGAAAGTTAGTTTGTAGATTTTACTTAGCATTTGGAAAGAAAGGAGATGGTTCTTGGCTGATAGCCAGTCATCGGATGTAGGCCAAACCAAAGAAAACCGAGAGTCAGTACAATGATAGTGGGTACAGGCACAGAAGTAATGTGAGGGGCAGTTGGTTTTAACTTGAGCCCTCTATTCTCAGAACGTAAAGGTCCTCTGTGTGGCTTCCTACATTTGGAAAACTCAGCCTGCAAATTAATCCTATATTGTCCATACATCCGTGCATTATCAAGAGTTATGTAAAAGAAAATGACCTGTTTTATGCTGTGTTTTTACTCACAAAGGTCAAGGAGTTCATATAGGACATTTTTTTTCCTTCAAAGCCTAGAATGCTAACTTGGGCAACTCTTCAGAATGTCAGGGGCATTGGTGGGTTGATGGTTGATTCATTGGTTTGTTGGTTTGTTCTTGGTTTTGTTTGTTTTTTTTTTCCTTTATAAGACTTCTCTGTAAGAAAGCATGGTGATAATATACAGAGATCTCAACATACACATAGTAATAGACACAGACATAATGACTGAATGGCAGTGAAAGTGAATATATACATATCTACATATGCAACTTGATCTTGAAAGTATCATCTTTAGGCCTTGCCTGAAACACTGTTCCAGGGATTCCAAAATCAGAGCATTGAAAATAATCAGAGGCCTGTGCACTCATAATTTGGAGATCTCTGTTTATTAGCATAATCAATGACATGATTCATTTATGAGGCTTGTTCAATCTTTTCAATTAATTTAATATTTAACCTTCCTGTGGGACCACAAAGAGGTACCCATAGCTTGGGGAGTTCTTGGGCCATGTCCACAACTGATGACACTGTCAACTGCATTAAATGAGAGTCCTCCATGAAAATGATACTTTTTCTAGAGTAATGAAGAACCTCTGAGCACTGGAATTTGATGAAAGCATCATCAGTAAATCTGCCTTAATCAATATGGTTAATTTGAAGATTAAACAAATGTAAATCTCCAAGCACATTTAATACAACATTGTTTGTGTGGATTCAGGTACAAATGGTGCTTATCTTGTTTGTGAGTGTAAACCCAGAGGAAGACAGTTGTCAGCCGAGCTGTTGACAATGCAGCCAATGGAGTTAGTGAACTTGAAAGATGTAGTTATAGAATTCACTCAGGAATAGTGGGCCATGCTGGATACATCCCAGAAAAAATTGTTCAGAGATGTGATGCTGGAGAATTTCAGTCATCTGCTCTCAGTGGGATATCAGGTCTGTAAATCAGAGGTAGCATCAAAATTGGTTCAAGGGGAGGAACTGTGGGAAGAAGGAATTTGACTGTTCCTAAACCAGAATTCAGGCAGGGAATGTAGTTTAAAAAAACAAGAAATGCTATCTGTGCATCATATCTGCAGAAAAGATAAATCTACCATCATGTCATTGAAGCAGAATTCTCATACACAAAAGAATGTCATTGTATGTAGTGAATTGCCAGAAGATTGTACTCACAATTCCAGAGTGACCCAGTATATATTAACTCACAAGGGAAGGAAACCCTACTTCTCTTTGGAAAAGCCCTCAATGACCAATCATCTTTTAATCAACAAAAGCATTTTCACATTAGAAGTAAGTCATATGAGTGTCATGTAATTGAGAAATCCTTTGTTCAAAACTCTGGCCATACATATTACAATGGAACTCACATTGGAGAGAAACTCTGTGAATATCATCTATGTGGGAAAGTCTTTACTAAATATTCTGAACTGAGACAGCATGAGAGAATTCACAGTGGAGGGAAAACTTATGTATGTCATCTATGTGGTAAAGCCTTCACTAAATATTCTAACCTTAGATGAACATGAGAGAATTCACACTGGAGAAACACCTTATATATTTCATCTGTGTGGTAAAGCCTTCACTCAATATTCTACCTTTAGACTACATGAGAACACATACTGGAGAGAAACCCTATGAATGTCATCTATATGGGGAAGCCTTCACTTATTCTTCTAACCATAGACAGCATGAGAGAATTCACACTGGAGAAAAATGTTATGTATGTCATCTATATGGTAAAGCCTTCACTCAATATCCTGGCCTTAGATGACATAAGAACACTCACACTGGAGAGAAACCCTATGAATGTCATTATTGTGGGAAAGCCTTCACTTATTCTAGCCTCAGGCAACATGAGAGGATTCACACTGGAGAGAAACCCTATGAATGCCATCTATGTGGGAAAGCTTTCACTCTTGTTTCTTAGAGTACATGAGACAATGTACACTGGAGAGACACCTTATAGATGTCACTTATGTCAGAAAGTCTTCACCTATTATTCTAAGCTTACAAGATGTAAGAGAACACACACTGTAGTGAAACCTTAGGAATGCCATCTATGTGGGAAAGCCTTTACTCAATGTTTTAACCAGAGACAAGTAAGTGCCTTTCTCCATAGCATTCAGCCTTGGCTTCAGAGTCTTCAGGGTTCCCAGGTGAAGGAGCTCCTGTGCAAAAATTGAATCCAAGCGAAACAGCCAAAATGTCCATCAACAGATGAGTGACTAAAAAAACTGTGGTATATACATAACGATGGAATATTATGCAGCTTTAAGACAGAATAAACTTATGAAGCGTGTAATAACATGGATGGACCTAGATAACATTATACTGAGTGAGACTAGCCAAAAACTAAAGGACAAATACTGTATGGTCCCACTGTTGTGAACTGACATTAGAGAATAAACTTGGAATATGTCATTGGTAACAGAGACCATCAGGAGATAGAAATAGGGTAAGATAATGGGTAATTGGAGCTGAAGGGATACAGACTGTGCAACAGGACTGGATACAAAAAACTCAGAAATGGACAGCACAATACTACCTAATTGTAATGTAATTATGTTAAAACACTGAATGAAGCTGCATCTGAGGTATAGTTTTTTTGGTTTTTTTGTTTGTTTGTTTTTTTATTTTTTTATTTTTTTCTCTCTATTATCGTTTTATTTCTTTTTCTGTTGTCTTTCTATTTCTTTTTCTAAATCGATGCAAATGTACTAAGAAATGATGAATATGCATCTATGTGATGATATTAAGAATTATTGATTGTATATGTAGAATGGAATGATTTCTAAATGTTGTGTTAGTTAATTTTTTTAATTAATAAAATAAAAAAAAATTGAATCCAAGCAAAATGCTGTTTCCACAGCATCACAAAATAATTCATAACACTGAATACAAAGTGGCCATGCATATAATATTTGCGCACTACTTCCTTAATTAAATTTTAACTTAGTATCACAACTTTGACTGACATGGATTTATGTAGAATTTAGTCTCTAATGGGATTTAATCTTGTTCTCCCTAAATGGCATGGTATTGACATGGTAATTTAAAATATCTTGGAATAATTTTTAAAAATTAATATTTAACTCCATGATTTTTAGGAACTGATTTAGACAAAACAAATGAAACAGGCATCTCACCCATCACAGATGACAACCAGGAAGATCAAAAGCCCTCCAATGGTTAGTATACACAATTGAAAAAACCATATATTCCTTTTATTCAGGGCTTATTCCTGAATTTCAAAGAAAAGAATTCAATCACCTATTAGCCATAAAATGGGAATTAAGTCCTTCTTCACATTACTCAAAGTAAGGTGTTTAAAATCTGTTTATATCTTTGGAGGAAATTACCAGATATCCTCTGCATATGTTAGTCAGTCTCTGTGAGTGACACTGGGAACACAAAAAGGGAAAGAAGCCATGAATGCACAAAAAAGTAAATGATGAGAGAGTGAATTATAAAACTCAATAAAGCAGGGAAAGACAGGTCAACAAGAAGAATAGTGTAAAAGTAATCTGAACACAAATAAGAAAGATCCTTGTTATATAGGAAGGAAAAAATTTAATCATATTTAAAATCTGTTTGGAACTTAACATGGCTGAAAATAAGAAAACATTTAATTATTAAAAATCTGTACTAGTGACTAGGGGCATAAAGATAAATAGACATGGCTCCTGGCCTCCAAGTGCTCACCATCTAGAGTGAGAAATAGCAGCAAAGAGGAAACTACCTATTGGTAGGTAGGTGTTATGGTATAGATAGGCTTAGGGTATAATGAAGTCACATAGAAGTTCTCCTGACATAGTCTGGGAGGCCTTCCAGAAGAGATGACATGAGTGCTGTACAAGTGGAGGACAGGGTAGGAAGGTTAGGGGAAGGGGAGGAAAAAAGGAATCCTAACAGAGGGAACAACATACGCAAAGAATTTATTTCAAGTGATCAAGTCATAACCAGAAGTATGAACCTTGGAAAGCAGAAAATTGCATCTAGAAGACAATAAGTAGAGAACTGAGCTAGGGCAAAAGATCCAAAAAAACAATGAGTAAAACTAGGAAGGCAGATAGGGGTCAGATGGTTGGCTGGATGGCTGGTTGGGACCTCAGCAATATGGCTGATGAGTAGAGAGGCAAAACATGAAATAGATGGGGTCAGGCTTAGAGAACTAACCTGGCAATATACCACTGGCCCTAGAGAGAGCCATGTAGCAGCCTAAATCACTGTCCTGAGAAGCATCATGAAATTGGTCCAAGCCAGGATGGATATCCCAGGAGGACCAGACAGATGGACAGAGTCTCTATGTACTCAAGTGGCAGTGCTATTGTTCCAGCTAGTCCAACTGCTGTTAAGCAGTACTCAAGGCATGGACTGCGGGCACTGTGACCCTTGAGAGACAATAGAAAAATGAAATGGTCTATCATGAAGAAGGTCGCTGGTAGCTTTTTGGGATGGAAAAGCCAAACTGCAGAATAATGTTTCTCATATATTCCTGAGACTACTTGCATCAGAACCATTTAAGTTGCTAATTAAAACTTTAGGGTCCTAGACCCACCCCCTCTACTAATAGAATCTTATACAGACTAAAGAATTTTAGTGATGATAAATTGGAAAAACTGGGGTTGATTTCAGGTTATTTGGAAGGAGGCGTCACTAGCTAAATGGGCATTAGAATCAAACATAACTTATTTTAGTGCTTTCCATATTATGAGTGTTGACCCTCAGGTATGTTGTAAAAAATGTGGTGGGTCACAAAATCAGTTTAATAGGCTGTGATCAGCATTTTTCCCCCAATGAAGTAGAATAGAATAGATAAGGACAACAGAAGTAGAAAAGCTAAGAAACAGGTAAGAATAGATTAGAAACAATACAGAAAGTGTTGTTTCATGTAACATTTGTTTAATATTTCTATACATATATATTGGACTACAAGGTAAAATATATTTTTTACATGTGTTATGGTCAGCAAAGTTTGAAAAACACTGACTTAGAACAGCTCACAGGTTATGAGATTCTAAACCCAATATGTTTTCTTTAACTTTGGTTTCAGAACACAAAGATAGCATATACTCAGATATAATTCAAGATGAAGAAAAAAATCTTTCAGACGGTGAGTCAATGGATTTATAAGCATTTCTATAGTGTTAACAGTCATAACTCATGTTGTCCAGTTTTAGAGAATAATATCCTAATTGGAAGAATATTGTCCAGCAACTGAAGTAATTTTAAGATAACTCAGGTTCTTTTTTTCTATTTCCCAAACACTTTGAAGGGGTGAAGTCAACAATTCTTTTTTTTTAAATACTGGAACTGCTTCTGTGTTCTACTCACCTCAAACTTCCAAAATCCTCTAACCTCAACTCTAGCCCCTTGCATATCATCCTTTTCCCCTCTCTCTTTTCTTCTCAATTCTTCATTACAAAGCCCAAAATAACCAATAACCAGGGTCCTCCTCAGAAGGTGGGTGAGAGAAAGAGACGGAGGGGGTCAAATTAGAATTCTCTGTATCAGAGAAAAGCTGGGAAACAGCTTTTTTTTTTTTTAACTTTTTTTATTATTAAAAAAAATTGACAAAACATTTAGAAATCATTCCATTCTACATATATAATCAGTAATTCTTAATATCATCACATAGTTGCATATTCATCATTTCTTAGTACATTTGCATCAATTTAGAAAAAGAAATAAAAAGACAACAGAAAAAGAAATAAAATGATAATAGAGAAAAAAAAAAAACTCTATGTACCATACCCCTTACCCCTCGCTTTCATTTACCACTATTTCAAACTGAATTTATTTTAACATTTGTTCCCCCTATTATTTATTTGTATTCCATATGTTCTACTCTTCTGTTGATATAGTTGCTAAAAGGAGCATCAGACATAAGGTTTTCACATTCACAGAGTCTCATTGTGAAAGCTATATCATTGTTCAATCATCATCAAGAAACATGGCTACTGGAACACAGCACTACATTTTCAGGCAATTCCCTCCAGCCTCTCCACTACATCTTGAACAACAAGGTGATATCTACTTAATGTGTAAGAATAACCTCCAGGATAACCTCTCGACTCTGTTTGGAATCTCTCGGCCATTGACACTCTGTCTCATTTTACTCTTCCCCTCTTTGGTCGAGAAGGTTCTCTCAGTCTCTTGATGTTAATTCTCAGCTCATTCTAGGGTTTTTCTCAGTCCCTTGATGCTGAGTCTTAGCTCATTCCAGGATCTTTGTCCCACATTGCCAGGAAGGTCCACACCCCTGGGAGTCATGTCCCACGCAGAGAGGAGGAGGGTGGTGAGACTGATCATCATATTGGCTGGAGAGAGAGGCCACATTTGAGCAACAAAAGAGGGTCTCTTGGGGGTGACTCTTAGGCCTAAATTTTAAGTAGACTTGACCTATCTTTTGTGGGGTTAAGTTTCATGTGAACAAACCCCAAGATTGGGGGCTCAGCCTATAGCTTTGGTTGTCCACACTGCTTGTGAGACTATCAAGAATTCAACTTGGGGAAGTTGAATTTCTCCCCACTCTCACCATTCCCCGAAGGGGGCTTGCAAATACTTTTCCAGTCACTGATCAAATCATTCTGGGATTCGTCGGGGGATCACTCTGGACAAACCAACAAAATCTCATGTGTTACCCGAGATTCCAAGTACTTATGACATTCAATCAAACTATCTACATGAGTATCCAGTCCTGTTGCACAGTCCATATTCCTTCAGCTCCAATTACCCACTATCTTACCCTATTTCTATTTCCTGATGGTCTCTGTTACCAATGACATATTCCAAGTTTATTCACTAATGTTGGTTCATATCAGTGAGACCATACAGTATTTGTCCTTTAGTTTTTGGCTAGTCTCACTCAGTATAATGTCCTCTAGGTCGATCCATGTTGTTACATACTTCATAAGTTTATTCTGTATTAGAGCTGCATAATATTCCATCGTATGTATATACCACAGTTTGTTTAGTCACTCGTCTGTTGATGGACATTTTGGCTGGGAAACGGCTTTTTTTTATGGATGATAAATAGAGATAATGTGAGTATTTTCAAATATTTATGTAGAAGGCTGTATGTTTTCTAAGTTTGCCAGCACAAATTACATATCAAAAAGAAATCTGGGTGGGCGATGATGGTGCAGTAGCAGAGTTCTTGCCTGCCATGCCAGAGACCTGGGTTCTATTCCCAGTGCCTGCCCATGCAAAAAAAAAAAAAAAAAAAATCTGTTTCAAGTTTCACCACTTCTTTACTTGAAACTATCTATAAACAAGGGAGCTGACAAGCACTGGAAAGTTGCCCATTATTTATATTGTGGAGCACAAAGCTTCACAAGTAGGTTGGTGGAAAGATGCAATGCTGAGTTGTTTGACTGGACTCCTGCCTGCTCGTATTGCCTATGGGCTGTAGACAAATCAAAGCTCTTTCCCTTCACTATCCTGGTCAATTTGAACTAGTATCTTGCATCTGATTAAAGAGCATGGCTTTCAGAAAAACCTGGAGTGAAAAAGATAGGGAAAAATGAGAATAACCATGAAATTTAAGGTGCTTTAAATACTAAAAACTTGATTCTTCTCATTCTCCATGAGCTGCAGTGGAATTTTTAAATCTAATTCCTCAAACCATCCCAGAAAAATCAAGCAGTCAAGAACCTACATATGGTATGTGGTAAACAAAATATTAACTAACTTTTAAAAATTCTACAAATGGAACTGGGTAGAAGAGGACTGTTTCTTTGGGATACAGTTCTTTTTAACTTCTCCCCCCAACCCCATACAGCCCCAGAGACCCAGCCTTGCTTGTCTATGCTGCTGGAACCTCCTTCCTACTTTTATAACCAAGTCTCTGGCGATAAGAGCTACTCCTTCTTTTATAATGAATAGCTAAGGAAGTGGACACAAATATATCTGTGAATCCAGGTTTTCAAAGTATGTAACTGAGCTGTCCTTATATTTTATGAAGACAAGGCTGATATAAATATCCTTGTGATTGACCAGTCAGGATTTTCACCCAAGCCCCCACACTTTTATTTAAATTCCCAATAAAATGAACATAATCCTTTGCACCTTCCATTTTGAAAATATGCAGTTATGGTGGGCTTTGGAGTGGAGCTAATTATAGGGAATTAGAATTGGTGCATGGAAGAGAAAGAGGGCCAAAAGAAAAAGTGGAGCTGGCAGTATAGCTAAATACAGAACTCAGAGAGAGAATCAAAGGAACAAAGGAAGGCTGGACAGAAAAGATTCGGGTCCAGGAAAGAGGTTATTTGTTTCTGAGGCTATTTAGTTTACTATTTGAAAATACCTAATGGTGTTCTTATGGTTTTATTTTTCCATAGAATCCCTCTCACACATGCAGTTCCTCAAGTATTGAAGCAAACTGAATACAGGAATCCAGTAAATAGAAGGAAAAGTGGGTGAGAGTGGGTGAGAAAAGCTAGGAAAATCATGTTAGTGATATAATTTTAACATGGTCACCTCTTTTCATTTTTCTTCCTTTTACAGACGCTGAAGGCAAAACAACGGAGCACTAAAAGATCAAATTAGATCAAATATAAAATTATTTTAAGTGTAATAAATATAGAAAGACCCATGAACATCTGTATTTACAGAAGAATAACTTGAAACATTTACTTGAATCTTAACAAAATTATGCTAGGCAATTAAATAACAGTGGTAGCACAAATAAATCATCAGTTTCATCATTTTGCTTTATTTATACCCACTCATGTTTATGATTGCATTTTCTAAAAAACAATTTGGTGACAATTGCTCTTTTTTTAAGCTACATTAGCACATGGTTGTCATTCATTGCATTCTTGCCTGTATATCTTTCTATGAGATCTTGCTTTCAACCACAGCCCTTATCTAAGTCAGGGCCTAAGAGGCCATTGTTGCTCAGATGTCCCTACCACCTTGGCCTCATCTGATTGGGCCAGGATAGACACACCTTACCCAAAGAGGGCTAATCAGATTCTCTCTCTCAAAAAATTGAATTGAGACAAATGGTTGAGTGAATTGGTGTCTGAGTCATGTTAATGGTGGTGAACTAAAGAAGACCACAAAGTTCTGCCTGTGAGGTGTACTGTTTTCCCTTGGATTTCCCAGTTATAAGTATTGTTAAAATAAATCTCACCTTTACTTTAGCTTAGATTGAATTAGGTTCTGTTTCTTACACTGGATGTGGCCTGATTAAACTAAATTTTGAAAGAAAAGCACAGCATTTTTGCCATATAACTACATGGTTTAAGTAAAATTACCCAGTCTTTCATAATAGCAGTAGTAGCCAAACCAATATGCTCTTTCGTTTTCAAAATAATAGGACTCTTTACAAATACCAATTAGGAATTTTTTTTGAAAGCTCAGCAGTCATACTAAAAACTGCTTATACCTGTAATTTCTCTGTATATTTAAACAGTTCTTATGGTACATATTACTTTCCAGAGATCAGAAAATTTTCAGATGCTTCTATTTTGCTTCTCTGTTGCTTCTATACCATCATAACAAAATGGACAGTTTTAAAACCATGACTTGACTTTTGCTTGTTTTCAAAGTCAGCACCTTATTTGATGTTATTGTGAAGAAAGCAAAATGCCTGTGTTAAGGGCTTTGAGTGAGGTTTTCTGTTCTAACCCTATCACTTTCCTGCCTCCCATCATAGGGTTCTGAATCAAAGAAGTATGTCCAATAATTGATCACATTGGAAAACCAAGAGTTACTTTCTATAATTAATAATAATTGGTGAGAAATATAATCAGGTGGGAAATTAAAGAGGTGCTTTATATATAGCTGGGCACATGGCAATTGTCCCTCAACATGCAGAGTTCCTTTATGGCACAGTTGAGCTGGATTGGAAAATGTAGATCATGCTTAGAAGTCTAAGCAAAGCTTCCTGCTCCATTCCCTTTTGTATTGGATATGTCTGTGACTGAATCTGGAAAAGCTGGAATAGAGAATACGACCATGAATTCACATCATCTTTTAATGCAGTTGACCTGTCCCATAGTCATAGGCTTACCAGGAGGTGTCAAGCTCAGATCAGTCAGATGATCAGATTCTTCTCCAATTGATGGACATCTAGAAAAGGCCTGAAGAAAAGGACAAGAATATGAGCAGAAGTTTTCTCCTTTTTAAGAACACTGTAGGAAGCATTCGGTCCTATCCCCAAGAGTCTATAATTTCCAGCATGAATAAGACTCATTGTTTGAACCACTATAGGTTAACCATGGTGTTCTGGGATAGACTCCTATAGGAAATTGATCAAATTGATTGTCATCATTCCACTTACTACCAAACATTTGTCCCAAATTAATATAAGTTTAGGATACACTGCAAGGAAAGTCTTAATGTTTGCTCTTTGTTGAACAATAATGATGGTGCCATTTCATAAATATTTTTAAGGAAGTTTTTGTTATTTTTCAGCCTTTTAGATAATGGACTTCCAATAAGAAGCAATTTAAATATAAGATTATTAAAAACAATTTCCCTGTGCTGTTAAAACTGTCATAGTAAAGGCATGAGGTATATTCAGTAGAAAATTTAGAATATGACTCAAAGGAATGCATTCCATGAATAAAGTAATTTATTGGTCACTGAAATATGGGTTGAGTTTGATAAATCCTTGCAACTGTAGGAGGCACTGTTAGTTGTCCTTCCTGTATCCTTGTCCCCATTACTTTGACCAACAGAACTCTGATTTTTGGGATGCCCAATGTGTCCAACCCTTGGGCATGAATCTTAGAAGATCTAATCTAGGCCCCTATCTAGGGATAGGCTTGTGATCCAGTTTTGTACAATAAAAAGTAAGGAAAATACTTCTAGAATCTCATGGAAAAGATTTCTTTTCTCTGGAATAATTGAGCAAGAGAGAAAGGGAAAGATAAAAGGAAGGGAGTGAGAGGAAAATGTTGTGTGTATGTTTGTGGAGGTGGGGGGAGGGGAGTTAATACAAGGAAAAAGCAGTTTAGCTCCCACCTGCTTCCTCCTTGCTTGAAATACTGTCCTTCCAGGATGTAATGCTTGCAGCATTGACAGCCATCTTGTGGCCATGAGGAGAGACATCACCTGCATACAGCTACGATAGCACAGAAAAATCAGAAGAAGATTCAGGACTGGGCCTGAGGTCTTGACGACCAGGAGCCCCTGAGTCAACCCTGGACTAAGTCCAAACCCCCTGTCAAGTCAATAAGAAATAACTTAATGATTTAAGTCCTCATTAGTTGTAGTTTCTGTTATTTATAGCCAATGTTGTCCCTATTGATATAATAATATAACTTGATAGAGAAACAACTTCTTTGAATTACTTGTTCTAGGGAAATGAATAAGAACTATGTTTAAATAATTTAAATAACTGATATTTCCCACTCAATCAGGTTCAAAACCTGTATTAACACCTATATTTTTAATGTTCACCTCAGTTCCAGTTAGTCAGTGCCATCAGTCTAGTTCAGCCCTTTAGACCAGTGTTTCTCAACATTAGCATAAATCCAAATAACCATTGCTGGGCCCGATCTCCAAGTTTCTGAATCAGTAGGTCTTGGGTGGGAGCTGAGAATGTGCATTTTTAGCATGTTCCCAGATGACACTGATGCTCCTTATCTGGGGACCTCACTTTGACAACCATTGCTCTAGACTATCATAAACCACTTCCTAATTCATATGCCTCCCCAATTCTCTGTACCCACACCTAAGCTCCGGATACTTTAGTCCTGACCACAAGATTCCTCTCCAAACTTACCAGTAATCATTCTGTGATTTCTTAATGCCATCCAAACTGGTCTACCCACAATCCCATAAGCCTTAATTTTGCCACCTTCCTGCCTTCGCATATGCTATTTATCTTGTGTGTCTTCAGTCCTTATTCCACTGACGCCTTTTTGGGTGTAGCACAATGGGTGGCCTTCCCTCTCTTGTCTAAGCCATTATTTGATTCATTTTATTTCAGGGAGATTAAAACTTTGGGATGCCAAGGGAAAAAAGAAAACAGACTAAAGTACTTTTTCCTCCCTATATTCTGTAATCCCCACCAGCTAGAGCCTCCTCTTCCTCCATTGTATGCCTTAAATTGAGCATCTTTAACTCCAAAATGGCCCTGCCCAGAATTGAATGCTTACTCAGTCTGCAAAGGACACAGAAAGGTTACCCAAGCTTATAGTTGTGCTTCTGAAGGCAAAACTATTAACCCTATCAACAGTGAGAAACTACTCTTCCTGGAATATTAATTCCCACTGGGCAGAAAGTATGGGCCCACAGAGCTATCTAATCGCAACTATCTCACTTCATTAGTACAAAGAAGGAAGTATGGCTTCTATACAAAAGGCCATAAGTAAGAGGTTTGCAGAATACCCTATCTCCTGCTTTGTTGCTGGTTGCTAGCTATCTCTGGGAAAAGACCTTAACTTCTGGTAGGTCTTACACAAAAAACAACACCCAATAGTCACACTCCAGTGATAACATCTGCTACCATGAAAAGGAATACTCAAAGTCACTCAAATCAAGCTTTCATTTACCCCCTAAAAATTGCCTCCATGTTTGCACTATTCCATAATGAGTTCTCAGTCCTCATTTTACTTGGCCAGTCAGCAGCATTTTGACGTGGTTGTTGATTTTTTTTTTTTATATACTCTACTTACTTTCCAGGGCACACCTGATGATTTTCTTCCTACTTCACAGTTCACTCTTTTTCAATCCTCTTTGCTGATTCCTCCTCTTCTCCTCTCTAAATGTTGGAGTGACCCAACACTGGGCACTCTGTCCTTGGTTTTCTTCCTTATTTATAATACTCTATAAATGATGCCATCAGTCCTATGGCTTTATATGCCATCTATAAGTTGGTAACTCCCCATATTTTTAATCTCCAAGCCAAACTTCACTTCCAAACCTCAGACTCCTATGTCCAAACACCTACTTGATATTCCCATTTAGAAGGCTGATAGACAAATCAAATTTAACATGTCCTAAATATGTCTCTTAATTCCAACATCTCCTACCCCAAACTGCTTCTCCCATAGCTTCTTAATAAAAGGAGATTTGTTCTTCCATTTTCTTAAGCCAAAAATGTTGGAATCAAACTTAATTCCCCTTTCTCTCACATTCTAAACCCAATCTCTGAGGAAATTCTGTTGGTTCTTCCTTTAAAATACTCTTCCCACTTTTTGAGAAGTTAGTTTCCATTGCCACCCTCTTGGTCCAAGGCACCACCATCTCTTCTGGGTTATTGCAGAGCCTCCCAAATGATCGCCTCTCTTATATCCTTGACTTTCTACAGACTGTTTTCAACACAGTAGCCAAAGTGATGCTTTCTTTTGAAATATGAATCAAATTGCGTATCACCTAGGGTTAAAAGCCTTTGGAGGCTCTCCATTTATTTCAGAGTAAGAGCCCAAATCCTCCCAATGGCCTAAAAGCCCTCTATGAGCTGCCCCCACCACTACCTTTCTATCTCCTTGACCTTCTCTTCTACTGCACAACTATCCATTTACTCTACTCCAGCCTCCTTGCTTTACTGTAGGACTGCCACACACACTCCATCACAGAGCATTTGCTCTCCCTGTTCCCCCTACCCAGAACTCTCTTTCCCTAGCTAGTACTTGGCCAACACCTTCACCTCCTTCAGAATTTGCTCAAATTTCACCTTCTTAGTAAAGACTACACTTAGCACCCTATTTAATACTGCAGTCTGCTCCTTTCAGAAATCTCAATCTCCTTCACTGCTAATTTTGTGGGGTTTTTTACAGCATTTACAGTACCCTAACTTTATTGCTGTGTTTCATATATTATATTCATTGTATACTGCTCATCTCCCACCAGAGATGATAGCTCCACAGTGGCAAGGATCTTTGTCTGTTTTCTTATATTTTCTGAGCACCTAAAACAATGCCTGTCATACAGTTGTGGGCCATAAATGTTTTTAATCCTTGTCTTCTAAATTCCAATAATACTAATATTCATTGAAGTATAAAAGAAAAGGAAAACAAGTGAGTGGGATATCTACCAGGAAGCTTCACAGGGTGGTATTACCTTGGTAGAATCCACCATCAAAGTCTGTTATTTATTTTTGCAGGATTAGAAGTGCAGTTTGTTAACATCTGTATGTTCCTCACACAACCAAGCCAACAACACTAATGATAGAACAAGAATTCCAATTTATCAATCTTAGACTTAAAATAGAACTACCAAAGGTACCAGATGTCCACAGCCTCTAACAGTGTATTCACTTCCTGTAAAAGCTACATGGAAACACAAATTATAAGCAGAAGGCTTAGAATCAGAACAGGAAGTATTTAGATGATTTGGTATCCGATGGCCTCAGATTCTGATTGCATCTCCACAATAGAGCTATACCCGGACTAGACTGGTTGAGATCATGGGCATGGTGCTTTCTCCCTGCACAATACTAACTAGACTCTCCTGACTCATTTATTCAGCACATTTCTTGAGCACCTTCGATGGACCTAGACAGTGTGAAAAATGAGTACTAAGGACACAGGGACAAACAAAACAGGAAAGCTCTTTTTCCTGCCTTTGAGAAGCTTCCATTCTAGTGGAGAAGACAAATAACAAAAGTAAACATCAAAAGAATTAGGATGGTTACAGGTAGTGATAAGAGCAATGAATATAATGGACTGATATGTTGAAGCCACTTTAGATAGGACAGGCATGGAAAGTTTCAGTGAAGCCTGAAGGAGGAGTCTGAGGCAGACCCATGCTGGAGGAAGCCTTCCAAGCAGACATAATAGCAAGTATAAAGGTCCAAGGTGTGAGGTAGAAGGTGGGAGACTGGTAATTTGTTTGTTCTTTTTTAATGGCAGAAAGGAACCTAGCCAGCATGAGTACAAGAGAATAATGGGATGAGTTTGGAGAAGGAGGCAGATCATAGAAGGCCATATTGGGTCTTGGTAGGTATTTTGGATTTTGAAGCCACTAAGAAGTACCATTTGTGAGAGAAGATGCAAGGACGCCAGATAGGAAGCTGTTAGAGGAGTTCAGGCAAAGGATACTGGTGGATTAGATTAGCAAGGTGGTATTTGGCATGGTGAAAAAGTGGAAAAATTTGATATGTATTCTGGAAGTAGAATCTAGGCAGTCTAAAGATGAAATGAATATGGTGAGGAAGGTAAATAAAAAGAGAAACCAAAGATTGCCTGGTTTTTGTCTGAACAACTGTGTAGATGGTGGTGCTATAACCTGAGATGAGCAAAGAGAGGAGAACATATTTGAGGATGGGGTAAAAATTAGGAGCATGTATGAATTACTAGGTTAAAGACGGTATGGAACTTACATACCAGAAAATATATGTAGGAAGAAAAAAAGGAAAGGGAGCCAAAGAGATGTCTTGAAGGCGCTCCAGTGTTTAAAGGTCTAGAAGAAGGAGCCAACAAAAGTGACTCAGAAGAAATAGCCATCATGGTTGGAGGAAAACTGCTAAAGAGGATACAACATGCCAAAAGACTGTGTTTTAAAAAGGAGGGTTTCAAAAGATAAGCTAAGGGGTGGGCCACGATGGCTCAGCAGGCAGAGTTCTTGCCTGCCATGCCAGAGACCAAGGTTCGATTCCTAATGCCTCCTCATGCAAAAAAGAGAGAGAGAGAGAGAGAAGCTAAGGACTGAGCAAATGAATAAATATATCAATGATTTTGGAAGCCAGGGTAATCGATGATGGAGAAGGGAGAAATTAATATGGAATGAGGGAAGGAAAGAACCCTGTCGTTTGGTATTGTTGGATTGGAATTGGAAGTACTATGATTTACTTATGAAAGAGCCTAGAAAATAGTGACATACCTGTAGCAATGGGTGCATCCAGTGCTCAGATTTTGGATTTCAAAACCATTTCCCAATAATATAAAACAGAGATTCCTGGAAAAATGATTGATTCTAAGGCAGGGCAGGGAAAATATATGGCAAACCTGGAGCATCTTGTTGAACTTAAGAAAATACCAAAAATATAAAAATAAGAAAGGTAGAATCAGGTGTGTCAAAAGCACACAGATACCAGCCTGAAGAGGCTTTCACTGCCAAAATGGAAAATTTTGAGCTATCAAAACAAATAGTGTTAGTAATGGAGTATAACTCACTGAATAAAATAAGAATCATAAGACTATATTGATCATAAATAAATAGATATAAATAAAAGAAAGAAAATATGTTCCATACAGTAAACTGTCAACTAATAAATGTAGAAGGAATAATGAAGTTATAAACTCAACATTGTGCAATCACGATAATCGTAATCGTCTCAGGAAAAATGATCAATATAATCTGAACCTAGAGGGTGTAAGTTTGGTATGGAACAGGAGATTTAAAAATCTCAAAATTTCTCTCCAAATATTATTTATTAATTGTGAAGAGTAAAATAGCAACCTTACATGGAGAAATCAGGTAGGCGCCACTTGAACCAAGTTACAAAGTTAGTGTCATCCAGTCATTAGATACCATGTGCCTTCTGATATAACTGAGAGGGACAAAATATCAGTTATGGTATCCCTGACCCCAAAATGTACAATTTGACTTTCATTATGGAGAAAACAACAGGCAAACACAGTTTGAAGAACTTTTTGCAAAATAATTTGCTTGTATTATTTAAAAATGTCAATATCATGATGAAGAAAGGCTTTAAGGAATTGTTCCAAATTAAAGGTGGCTAATGAAACAGGACATCTAAAGGTAATGTGTGATGCTGGATTGGATGCTGGATCAGGAAAAAAAATGCTATAAAAGACAGTATTTCGAAAATGTGAATATTGACTCCCTATTGGATAATAGCATTGTATCATTGTTTGAAAATTGTCCCATGCTATGTAGGACAATCTCCTCATCCTTAGGAAATACAGGCTGAAGTATTTAAGGGCAAAGAGGCAAAATGCCTGCAACTCACTCTCAAATGATTCAGAAAAAACAAAAATGTTTGTATAAATGTGTGTGTGTATAATATTGTATATGATACAAATTGATGAATCTGGATATAAGGCAGAGGAGTGTTCTTTTTGTATTCCTCCAACTTTTCTGTAAGTTTGAAATTATTTTAAAGTAAAATGTCTAATGAGAAAAATCTAAGAATAAGAAATACACTTTGAATTTCATACTATGGAGGCCATGGATGACTTGGTCATGTCGTTTCAGAAGCTTCTGCCATAAAATCATGGCCTCTAACAGTTTTCCTCCTAAACCTTTTTAAAAATTTTGTCCAGTTATGAATGAAATCTTATAATTATTCTTCCTAATTTGCTTGTTGGCATTCTTTATACCTATTCAACCTATTCTGGAAACCAAGTCCAATGCAGTGAAATAAACATTAAGAATTAAAATATCAGCAAAGAAACAAGGCTATGATTATTTACAGGTGATATACCTAAAAATCCAAGAAACTACACTGAGACACTTTTAGAATAAATGATCATTCTGTAAAATGGTGAAAAAATAATATTAACAAATATACCAACATGCAACAGCTGAAATTATCACTCAATTTCCCTTATTGGACCTATTTATAAGTTAAATTATGTCAGCATTTCCCAGATATCAAGGCATGCTTGCATCCCTAGGATAAGCCTACTCAGTTGTACTAGATTATTATCTTAATATATAATTTTTGCCTTTTAATTAGGATTTTTACATCATTATTTATAAATAATGACATTGGCCCATATATTGTACATCTGTGTGTGTGTCAGAGAGAGAGAGAGAGAGAGAGAATATGAAACTTCTGTCATGTTGGTATTCAGTGTTTGGCCAACTTCATAAAAAGAATTTGGTGGCTTTGTATGTCTTCTAACCATTTTCACTGTGTAAGAACCTTTCATTTTTTAGAGCCTCAAACAAATATCTGGGCTCAGAAAATTTTTTTTTTTTTAGTTTATTATTTGATAACTTTTGCTGTATCTTCTCTGGTAGTAGATCTATATAAGTTTTCTGCTTTTACACGGGGCAGCTTTAGTTTAGTTAGGAGATTTACTTTAGTTAAGGAAAACTTAACTTTTTCCCTGAAATTTTCCATTATATAAAGGTGTACATAAAATTATCCTATAGTTTATGTAAGGTCTACTTACATATTTTAGGATATAGTATATCAAGGTTTCTCTTTCTCTCTTGGGAGTTAGTCTTCAAATGTATGTATAAAGAGCTATGGAGATAGAGAGTGAACAAAACATTGGCTGCTCAAGAAATCAGTACCCTAGCATGGTATGGAGTGGTTGCCCAGTTTCTGACTGGCATGGAATCTGTATGTCCAAACAAGGGTGAGTTGTGGTTGTATAGGCTAACTGAACTCTCTCCCTACTTGTTTCCTCAGGGTAGAACTGCCCTGTTCCAGAATGTGAAGATACTGAGGATCACCAGTTATGATTTAAAAAACCACAACCAGGCTAGCAAACAATTTCCTCCAGTCAGTTATCTACGATGTTGTCAAATTGCAAAAACTGGTTTTGATTATAGTCAAAATATTCTATGGGGGAGGGGGGAAGGTGTGGTTAAGTCTATCTGAGCTTGAACCAGAAGGTGCAACAGAAACTACAAAGTTCTAGTAAACAGAAGTGAAACCAAACAGCTCTCTGATCTTTTATCTTAGCCAAAATCCAGCCAGGCTAAGAGCTCAGTCCTATCAGTGGCCCATTTGCTTAAATTACTTTTCAACATACCCTAGCTCATTCTTACATACTTAAATATTTATCTACTTCATTATGTAATTTTAACTGGAACTTAGGACAAGTCTTTTTACTGGGTTTTTTTTTTTTTTGGATCAACATACTGAATCAGCAGAATTACTCAATGGTAGAGATTAGCTCAAATCTAAACATGGCAGCATTTAGAAACATTCAAACCTTCCTCTTCTGTCCATACCTCAGATATCATGATACATCTTAATGCAAATATACTGGAATATAAAACTTCTAAATATTATTTGACTTTGACTTACAGCATTCCAACAGATCCAGATTTCATGTGAGATAGAAATGCTCTCTTCCTAGATTTCTGTCTTATCTGTCCTCCCAAAATCGATATGATTTATATAAAGAAAGGCAGATGATAGATTACTTTCCATCTCCGCTTGGTCCCATTTTTGCTCCTTTACTAATCAATTTTCCTTTTACAAAACGTTCCAAGTTTACATTTATAAGAGCTCAATAGTGTGATATTAATACTTTCTAAAGAGACAGGAATAAATTGGCTACTCACCTTTCAGAACAGAGTTTTATGGTGACAAATTCTAGAATGGATTATTGCCCACTTACCATAATTGTTTTAAGTATATCTTTTGGGACCAGGGACTCTCAGACATGCTGGCTCTCTAGGAACTACTCATGGAGAAATATGTCTTTGTTTTGGATCCTCACCCTTTTGAAAGACATATTAAAACTTCATTCCTTGTCAGCAGCCTGAAGATGTTAGTGGTAGAGTTCTAAAACATTTGGTTCATGTGATAGAGTTGCTGTTGTCGTTTTAAAACCCTGTTGGGGGTGGCGCAACACGGCGCAGAATTCTCACCTGCCACGCCAGGGACCGGGGTTCGATTCCCGGTGCCTGCTGCCCGTGCCAAAAAACAAACAAACAAACAAAAACCCTATTAGGGTTAGAACAGGTCTATTTTAAACTTGAAATTCTAAAAAATAAGACATTTTCAAACTATGTTTAAAACTTCAGAGGAACTGTACATTGGTGACAAATTAATATTATTCTTCTGAAGACTTGCATTCTATTTGGTGCAGTTTGAAAATCTGCAGACTTACCAATAAATAGATTTGTAAAAGTATAAGATGAACTAGATTCCATTCCTAGAGCATTCTACGCTGGGTTGGTAAGTAGATGCTACTTTCATGCCTGGAATATGGAGTCCTTCATATTTCCTAATCCTCATGGTAACCGCTGCTCTCAACAGCACCCAGAAGCTGTTTGACTCACCTCACCTGCACACTAAATTAACACAGAAATGACCCTTTGAAACAGAGATGTAGGAGTGGCTTAAATTATTTAAGATATTTATTACTAATGAATGCACCTCTGGAAACCCTGAAAACGTAGCCTTAAGTACCAGTGTTTTGCATGCAGTTTGTGGGTGGCCAGAATAAGCAATCAGCTCTACACAGGAATGCTATATCTGGAAGTTTGTTATTACTCAGCTTTTCCCTTGTCCAAAACTGCTGACTTTTTTTTTTCTATAAATGTTTGACTGAAATGCTTCTCCAGGGAAACTAAGAAAGGTAAGGACTGGCATGTGGAGGTGGATGGACTGTGTCCCCTGGCGTACTGTTGACTTGATGGGAAACCGAGCCTCTCTACCCCTACTTGGGACTGCAGGGAGAGGTCGGGGTGCATTTCTGCACCAAGATGACTCCTAATCTGATTTCTTTTGCTATAAATCTTCAAGACAAATCTTACTTGAATATATGTGGAATCACAGATTTTGACAAGTCTAGCTTTATTTCACTATTGCCATATTTTTGAAGAAGTAATGTAATGAGTTTTTGCTTTAGTTTCACTCTTTGTAACATGCTATTTATCTGACAAATAATGTGTGTTGTAATTAAATAATTAATTTGGAGACAGAGAAAATTACAATCTAAAAATTAATGATCATGTAACTTTTCCAAAGAGTTTTCAACCATGTGCTAAGAAATGGGGTGTCTTTTTCTTAGAACTGCATAAGCCTTTTTTATTTTAATAGCATAAGCAATTCTTTCTGCTGAAAATGAATATACATATTGACTTTAAACAATAGTTGCAATGTGAAAGTATTAACAAGGCGGCTAATTGAACACTCTTAAAAATAAAATAGTAACAACTGAATTCTGTGCATACACACACGTGTATGTATGGATATATATACATATATAGGTGATAAGGTATTACTATTGAATGGATAGTATTTGTTAGAAATGTCATATATAGAATTATTTAGCATAGTGTTTATTAGAAATTTACACATTTGAAAAGCTTCAAATTTTGTCTTCAAAATCCAAGTAAACTTACATTTTCTTGAGATGAGAATCCAGTTCATTCTCAAAATTATAATGCCTCAGATGTTCTAAATATTCAGAGTATTGGTTTCGGGAGCTGATCTTGGTTTCCGGGGACACAGTACTAAATCTCAAGGACTGTGGTCAATAGAAGAAGCCGTCTTTCTATGTTCCTGCTTTTTCTCCTTCTGAGAGGTGTTAGTCTGCCTACCTTATAGGCATCGCCCCCATGTTAAAATGACTCTTCCTGCAGTTGCCTTTTTGTTTGGCCCCTTGGCCCTCCCTCCACTGCAAAACTTCCTGTTTAAAATATTGATTTCTAGTTACAAGGATCCTCTTGCACTCTCATTCCAGGCAACTCCTGAAATGGACCCGGATAAACAAAGTGAGTATTATTGTCCAGTTTCTGAGGACAGTTTGTAAACAGCAACAAAAGGGCACAGATGTCGTAGTTTCAGACTTCTGAGTCTCAGAAAAGAAGACATTTGACAAATTTCTGGCTGAAAAAGAAGCCATTAGATGACTAGAGAGACTTTCTTCTAAACAGAAACTCATCATGTATTGAAGAGTGTTTGGTCTGTTATCGCCAAGGCACCAAAAGGAATTTAATAAAATCGTATTTTTAAATTTTAAAAATACTTAGTCTCAATATAATTGCATTTTGAATTGCTATTCAAATACACAAAAAGTGGCTTGTCCTATTTTTATTTATCTTCATAGTTCACTATTCAAATGATATCACTGTGGATGGTTTAGTATCAAGGATAAGACCCCACTATTAATGTGGGCTCAAAGTTGAAAGATCCTAGAGCTGCCATTTTATAAATATTTGATAAATGGCTATGTAGAAACCAATTCCTCTTTCTTCTGATATTTGTGAATGCCAAGTTAAGTCCAGGACCAATTTATGACATTTTACTGCTGGTCCTGTTGGCAGCCTTATTCCCCTAGCTATACTCTATGTTGCTAACTTGACCTACTTTATATAAACTTCTGTAAGATCCCAAGTTCTTTATCTAAAACAAAACTATGAATGATTCAAATTACCTTTGACTGTCTCAAATTTTGGCCCTCTGATTAGTAAGCTGATACAAAAGCAACAGGTAATCCATTCAAAGCTTAATTTTCTCTCCCGAGAGCGGTGGTTCCCAGATGTAGGGTGCATCAGAATCACCTGCAGGGTTTGTTAAACTGCTGGGCTCCACCTACAGAGAACATGGCTCAGTAGATCAAGGTAGAGACCAAGAATGTGCTTTTATAACAAGCTCCTAGGGGATGGTGATGCGGCTCACCTGGGACCACACTTTGAGAGCTAGTGACCTAGAGCATCCATTTCCGGACCCTTCACCTAGATGGACAGTTGAAAGTGAATGTATTACATTCACCTTGGTATCTGTGGAAAATAACACTTATCTGGCAAAACAAAAACGAAAAGACACTTTAAAGCAAAAGATGTTTCCCAGTCAAATTGCATCCACGAATAAGGACATATGTTATTATTTCTTTAAGTATCTAATGCTACTTTGTTGATAGCTTTGGAGCCTGATCCATCTGGCACTTTCTTTCTTTCTTGAGTTATCTTCCACCAGCAGGGGAAAAAAAAAAGAAGAAGAAGAAACCTTGGGGAAGTAGGGCCGACGGTGAATCACCTGGGTCACTTGCTAATTTTCCATGTTGCACTATATCACAGCTTGCCAAGTTATGCTGCATAATTTCATCAAATGACACTGAAAAAAACATAATTTGACAAGAGCACGATGGGCCAGATGGTAGAGCAGCTACAGTGTCACTCCTCTACCAAGAGCAGCATCTGGGAACCCACAGAGCCCCCCAGTTTGCTGATTTTCAGGATCCATTTGATGCATCTGAGAGGATCCAGGTCACAAAACTGGCCTATTTCCAGAGGGGAAAAAAAATGCTGGGCATTACACTTTTGTAAATTATTTCCACGCTATTATGCTTACTCTCAATTTGTTTTCCTTCTCTAGACTCAGTGCAGAAATGTTTCCTGACTTCTCCTGTACTACAGCATTAGATTCTTATCTGAAACTAAGCGTTTTTAAAAAGTATGGAAATACGGAATTAAATTAAAAAGTTTTAGAGCTGATTCTACAGTATTTGGTACGTTTTCACTTTGTATTCATTTTGTGCCCTAACAAAGTACCATAAACTGAATTTATGAATAAATCTGAATTTATTCTGTCAGTTATGGAGACTAGAAGTCCATTTTGTAAAGGTTCTAAGGAAGACTCCTTCCTTGCCTCTTCCTTCTTCTAGTAGCCAAAGACTTCTGTGGCTTGTGGCAGGGTGACTCCAATCTCTGCCCCATCTTCATGGGGCCGTCTTCTCCTCATGTGCCTGCATCTTCATGGTATCCTTCTCTCTGTGGCTCTTCTGCTGTTCTTATTAAGGATGGCAATCGTGTTGGGCTAATAACCTACCCTACTCCTGTATGAACTCATTTCATTTAACTAATTCCATTTGCAGTGGCCCTAGTTCCCTGAAAGGTCACATTCTGAATTTGTAAGGGTTAGAATTTCAACCTATCTTTTGGAAAGACACAATCTAACCAATAGCACAGCTTTTCTAAAGAGATGGGGAAAGCTCTTAAACAAGATGATTCGTTTGGGTTTAAATTTTTTAGCCACTGCCCACATGCACCTGAAGTAGGCATCTTCAACTCATGTTCATATTTTCGTCATTGAAACTTAATTCAGAGAGAGATATGTGGTGTTCCCTAACTCCCAAAGAATGGGTCTGTCCTGGTTCAGCACTTTATCCCCTTAGTGACTTAATATGGTGTCTGGTAGTGAATATCCACCTGTGCAATGATTTCTAGGACTTTATCCCACAGCACTCAAGGGCAAAAAACATAATCTTCCAAAGAGAAATCAAGTCATTGTGGCTTGGTATGGAATTCAGACTAAGTTATATTGGGAAGGTGCCATCCTTTGGATAGCAACGGACACCTCTAAAGTTTGTTTGTTTGTTTGTTTTTCTTTATTAGAGAAGTTGTGCGTTCACAAAACAATCATGCATAAAATACAAGATTCCCTTTTATCACCTCACTACCAACACCTTGCACTGGTATAGAACATTCATTACAATTGATAATAGCACATTTTTATAATTGTGCTATTAATGAGAGTCCATGTTTTAACTTAGGGTTCACTATTTGTATAGTATAGTTACATGGGTTTTTAAAAAAAATTTTATTCTATTACCATATATGCAACATGATCTAACATTTCCCCTTTTAACCACATTCAGGTGGTTCTTAACTTGAATCAATGAAATAAACTCCTTGTTTCAGGCCTCACCCAGACATCAGTCCATTCTCTTCTACCACTGAAGTGATCTTCAGAACATGGCTAACAATCCCCAAAGCTTGCAAGAAAACGCACGGTCCTTAAAGACCTTACACCCACTGGCCCTCCTGCACTCTCTGCCTGCACACCTCCCAACCACGTTGAGCTCCTCATGCTCCAGTGCCTTTGCACATGCTTTTCCCTAGGTCTGTGACATTCTCCCCTCACACCTTTCACCCCATTTTATCCACTAAAAATTCCATACTGCTCCTTCAAGAGTCAGTTCTGACTCCCTCTTCCTTGGGATATCTGGCTATAGATTTAGCCTAAATGAAGAACATGGCAAGAGACATCTTGTCTGTCCTTGACATTAAGAACTCCTGATTCACCTTAACCTCATCAATACCCAATGTGATGCCTGGTACCTAATGGGTACTCACATTCTGTGTTTGATTGGTAGTGGATTTTCTTGTAAATTAATGAATAAATTAATATGAAAAGTTTTTTTTTTAATTTTAATCACAACTTAGCTACAGAAGCAGGGACTGAGCACGTAGTAGAAACCCAAGAGATATTTACTAATTCTATAGTCTTGAGGATTTGAAGTCTAGCTAAGGTAAGTCATATGAGCTTTATGATCAATGGCATTCTTTTAAGTTCTACTTTTTCGAGAACTTATGAAGACTGATCATTTCACCCTTAGCCCAAAAGCTCTTTGTGAGAGCATCATATTTGTCTCTTAATCTAAATTAAAATCAAATTTGGAGGATCAATGAAACAAATTTCAATTGTGAGTTTTTCAGGAGAGTAAGAAAGACAATTTAACAAGTGTTTTGTCTAAATTTTTAAATTTAAATCTTGTAAATACCCTGTGAGGAATGTATTATGATCCCTGTTTATGCGATGAAGAAAGTGAAGCTCAGAGGGTAAGTTAATTTGCCCTAAAGAAAAAGGAAAGAATAGAACGAAGTTTGGCTCCAGAGCTTTTTCCTTTCTTCCACACTATGAAATTGGTGAACACACACTCAGGTCCTAGAAAATGCTTGGAACAGTCTAGCCATTGTTGTGATGTTTGGTGATGAATCACACAAAAAAAACCCAAATAAAACATAACAATCATTCTTTTCTGGTCATAAAAATAACATATACTCGGGGTGCACAGGTGGTTCAGTCGTAGGATGCTCACCTTCCAAGCAGGAGACCCAGGTTCGAGTCTCTGACCATGCACCCCCCAAAAAATAAACAAACAAACATATCCTCTATAGAAAATTTTAGGTATCAAAAAGAAATAAAATAACCATAAACACCAAGAATTTACTCAGAGATTTCCACTGTTAACAATATGGTGGATGCCATTAGAATTTAAGCTCCACAAGGGCAGGATTTTTGTTTGTTTTGTTAGTTGCTATATTTTCAAGAGCCTAAAATCATGCCAGATCTATATAGTAGGAGCTCAACAAATATTTGCTAAATAAATGAATAAATAATAGGGTCTTTTTCATATATGTATACATACATATGTGCATCTATGACTATAATACAATATGTATGTTCAATAAAATTGAGTTTCTAGTCTATCTATAGTTTTATATCCTATTTGTTTCACAAGGTCTTTTCCTTTTATTTAAGTAGGAGGCAAATTGCTGGAAGAGTAATCTCTACTTTATGGTGGATTCCTCTGTTAGACAGACTCAGAGAGGTTTCTCTAAAGTGATTTGCAGCTCCAGGGTTTTGTTAGTCCATTATAATTCCAGGTAGAAAAAAGATGGCTCTAGGGCTTGGTTTCCTCACCTGAAAAATAAAGTTCAAGTACATGATCTCTAGGATGATCTCTTCTGGGATGTGGGATTCATACAAGAAGATTATCTTTTATCCATGACATTGCATGTTTTCTTTACAGATGCTCTTAATAGTATTGAGAATTCCATTTACAAAACAGCCTTCAAATTGCGATCTGTGCAAACTCTGTGCCAATGTAAGTAAAGGTTTTTTAAAAATATTTGCAATAGTCTGAACCTGATCCATGATGCAAAATTCATACAGAAAAACAAACCCCCTCCATGTGAGTGAGCATGTGACTCAGAAATGAGTCTCTTCCTGTGCGTTTACCTCTTTTGTAGCAGAGATTCTGTGAGTGCACTGTGTGTGTTCAACCCATCTGTGGCATTACTGACTGAGAACAGAAAATGATTGGGGATGAGCATTTATAATTTTTGTATTCTTCTTACCTTGTTTTGGAACTTTGTTTAATTTTCTGAATAGCAAGAAAGAAATAAAACTATAGAAAATCTGGTTTAGAATCTGTACTAACAAATTTAAGTATGAAAATTTAAGATTCTTCTTCTATGTAAGATTTGCAGTGTCAGGTTGTATCTCTTACCTGTATCTGAACATGTGAAAATAGGTTCAGATGAGGATTCCATGGGCCATACATTTTACAACTGTTTTGAAAATTCCTTGAGAACTACCCTTTTAAATTAAATTTATATCTGATTGAATGTTATGAGTTTTTTTTTCCTTGCGTTGTTATTAGGGAAAATGAGGCAAAACATAATGAATACCTTTATACTGTAAAAATTCTCCAAAGTGAAATAAATTAGGTTCTAGAACTGAAAAACAACAAAACAGCAGGCATTCAGCCTATCTAAAGTTTTTGATTCCTCATAAGTTCTTTATGACATTTAAAAACAATAATTGCTTCATGTGAAATTATTTCTGACAATTATCATACCAAACATTAAAGGTTGAAGTTTCTTTTTCTTCTGCCAAACAAACTCGGACTAGTAATTTTCAATTGTGCTTTACAAAATGTACTTGGGTACAAGGCAGTGTAAGAAGGCATTAGCGAGGTGGGAAAGGAAGGGAAAGGCAAGCCAGTATCACTTTAGGGCCATTTCCCCAACTAGAACAAGTCTGTACATTTCCTCTTTATATATTGTGCTCCATTAAAAGCTTTTTTAAAAAGACAGATTCTTGGCTTTTAAACAAGTAGCTTTTAAAATCACTGATCTGGACAAATTAACCCTCCTATGACTATTGTTTATTAATCCAGGGATCAACAAAAAGCAGAATTTGCTCACTAACAATTACCTCTGTTATGCTATTTTCCTGGAGAATTTCCTCCATTTAAGAAAGCAGGCAGCAAATGTTCATAAAAACCTCCATCATTAGTGCCCAGGTGCTGTATGCACAACTGTGTAATTTGAGGATGTGCATATTTTTTTTAAGTTTTCGTTATCCCTGGCATTGTAAACAGTGAATATAAATAATGCTTATGAAAAATATCAACAATGTACAAATCAGTGATTGAAAAGTTCTATCTAGAAAAGATGTCCAAACCAAAACCTCCAAAACAAAACAGCCCCAAACACTGAGATAAGGCATAATCGAGCTCCGAGTAGCAGTATCTGGAGAGAATCACTGCATAAATCTTGTGGGAAGATTAATGGACAGCACCGTTATCTGGTTTGCTGTAATGTAAAATGTCCTGTGTACAGAATGGCAGGCCGACATGAGAGGTTTTGAGAATGAATAATGATCAAAGATTTTTCAGCTCTACCACCTGTAGCTGTGTTTTTATTTGTCACATTTCCAAAATCTGCTCCTCAGTTCCTTTGACTCTCCCCTTAAAAACAATATTAGAGAACAAATACAAATTTTTATTATATTTGCTAGATTTTTTTTCATCTGTGAGGTTGATTTACAAAGTAGAGAGAAGCATGGGTTTTATCATTTCACAGGCTAAAGCATTTTCAAGGCCAGGAGATTTGGTGATAACGGAATCCCCACCTTTCAGATAATAAAACGAGTGCTTATTCATTTTGTCTGTCATCCTCTCTTTGCAAGAAGCCATAGGGTTTGTTCTATTTTATTCTTACTACTATTTCCTGCCTTGTAAAATTTTTAGGAGACAGTGGTTAAAAAAAAAAAAACTATAAGAAAGAAACCAATATTTTTTGGTAAGCATCTCTGGTCTTAACTGCCATCCTTAGATAATGATATTGATGTAACCAAGATTAAAAAGAAACATCAGTGAGGCAAGAGTGGGGCCTGAAGTGTCTAATAATTCAGAAACTGCCCACTGATAAAGATCTCTGGGTTTATTTATTTATTTATTTTCACTAAAGCAGTTGCATTTTAACACACAGTATCCTTCTGAAGCTAGGAAGCAGAAGGCGGGTGTACTATATATCTTATATTTTAGTTTTTTGAGGGGTGTACTATATTTGAATACAGAAAGTAAATTTACTTAATCAACTTAATAAAGACTATTAGAAAGTTTTTCCCAATTTTTTGCCAAAATGTTCTAACTTGCTTGGAAGGCTATTTTGAAAGCTTCTCACTCCTCTCCCCTTTGATTTTCATTCTATAAAGCAGCCATCCTAGATGTTTTACCGGTAATAACATTCTAACTATGCTTTACTAAAAGAAGCACTTTTCCAAAACCAAATCAATTGTCAGAATAATAATGCCTGAATTATACATAAGAGATGTTTGTTCAAATAATGGTCATATCTAATTCCTTTTGAAAGAAAACAGCTGCCATAAAAAAGACAGTCTAGATGTCTTTTACACTAGATGATATTTGTTTTATTTGAAACTGTTCAGAAAATAAGGTTTAATTCTTCATTTGCTTGTTATAGTGGATTTGATTGACAGTATGCTGATTCAGCATGTAATATGTCAGCGTTTCTGGGAAGCAAAGGAGAGCTCCCTCTCTGTGTGGCAGCTTTCTCAGGCCCTCCAGAAGCTGTTTCAGAGAGTCAGGGTGGAAAAACCAGGACCTGTGCATCCCAGAGCTTCAGAACTCACTCTGAATCCTCTCACAACAATGTATGACAGGTGAGAGTGTGGATGTCCTTTCTGCATTTCAAGGGCAGGGTGTACTTGCCACTGGCCGTAGGCCATTTGGTGTTGCCTAATGTTTGCTTGAGGTTTGTATGTGAGGCCTTCTTTGTTTTCCACCAATGTTTGAGGAGAGGAATGTAGATGTACATGCTTATCAATCTCACTAAAATATATGATCCAGAGATAGCAAAGGGAGAAAAGCAATTCCATATTATTCTTTCTCTCAAACAAACTCATTTCCACTCTAGAGAATCATGCACACCTTTTACTAGGCAATTATACATCCATACATATGAAAAACTCTACTTTGTTTTTGAGTCCTTAGTAGCTTATTTCTTTGCTCAATTCTTTGTGACTCATCATCAGTTTTTGTTGTTTTGATTTTTAACTGCAGTAAAGTTGAATATCCTGTGCATGGATGGTGTTTTAGTTTCCTGACTGATACAACAAATACCATACAATGGGTTGGCTTAAGCAATTGGAAATTTATTAGCTCATGGTTTCAAAGGCTAGAAGACTTGATTCCCTCCAAGAATCAGTATCTTCTGGCTGACCAGCAATCTTTGAGGTTCCTTGGCTTTTCATCATGTGGCAATGCATATGGCAGCACCTTCTCCTTTCTCTTTCAGGTTGTTTTGACTTCCAGCTTCTGGCCACTCCTTGTGGCTTCCCTCTGTCTGACTTCAACTCTGCTTATTAATGGCTCCAGTAATCCAGATTAAAGCCCCCAACCTGGCTCAGTTGGGCCGCACCTTAACTGAAGTAACATCTTAAAGAGACCTTATTTACAGTGGATCCACATCCTCTAGAATGTGAACCAAAACCAAGAACCTATCCAAATGGGGGTTCACAATTCAATCCACATCAAATATAAATATATGAAAGTGTTGGCCAGGCACACACTGGAGCTGATGGCTGTGTTCATCAACATGTGCACACTCATGCACACACTTTTCTCCGTGTGTTCCACTGCTCTGTGCGGTTTACCGTTCTTCTGCTTTATTAAGATTTGTTTTCCTTGTGTAGTCTTCACCCATTAGACCTCATCCTTTAGAATGGACTTTGAAAAAAATCATAGTGAACACAAAACATTTGGCAAGTGCAGAAAAGAAATATTAACCACAAAGCCTTCCTCCCAGAGGCAAGCACAATTTAATCATTTGGCAAATTCTTTATAGATGCTTTCTTTTCTAGTTTGTTATTTGTTTTTTATATTGCATAAATAATATACCAACACGTTCTCAAATTTTTTTTTTTTAATGATTTTCAGCCTCCTTAAACATCAAACTTTAACTGTCATTTCTCCTATCGGCACCTGCATCCTACAGTCCTGTCTAGGATATGTTTGGAAACCAATGTGCAAAGGATGATTAGGCTCTGAATGAGGGCCTAGGCACTTGTGGGGTTTTTTTTCTTCCATAAATGTTTGTTCCTGTTGCCTACATTTTGGTTCTTGTTTCTGCTTGGTTTCTAAGCAGCTGAGTTCTAAAGAAGTGAGACTGCACAGACCCTGAAGACAGGGTTTATCCCTGTTTCCCCAGAGCCTAGCACAGTGCTTAGCACAGAGGAGGTACCCAATAAATAGTTGCTGAATGAATGAATGGGTGGCAAAATATTTTAAGTCAGTGCTTCATTCTGTCAAATTCTAGATATAGGCAAGAAGGGCACATAAAACTGGAACTTGTAGACAAACACTACGTCAGTAATGCTCCTTAGTGGTTGTGGTTTTTATAAGCCACTGCACCCAGGGTAACCTACTCTTTCCATTCTTATCTCTATGTTTGGTGGCCGAGCAGCACGGGAGCTGGTTTGCTCAAGCTGGAGCCTACAGCTGCAGCCCTGATTGCCCTCTCAGGGGACAGCCCTCTCACCAAATACAGAGGTAACACATTTGGGAGTTTCCAGTGTCTCTAGTGCAAATCTCCAACACATTATCGTCTTCACTCTCTCCCACTAGCCCACTGTAACATCTGTTCTTTATCAGCATCTACTCTGTGTGTCTTGTGTGTTTAGTAAAGAAAAAAGGTTAAATTTGGAGAAGTTGGGATTTTTTTATATGTCCATCTATGCTTTCTAATTATTCATTTCTTAGTTGACCTTGATATTTATTTGTTCAGGGATTATTCCAGCACCTGTAATAATTACTTCTTTAAAGACTGGGGCTGACAATTCTCATATAGTACATCTTAGATGTGCTGAATTATCAAAAGGTCAGAATGTGAATGGGTTTTCATTAGTTATCAAATGATCCTGTTTGGGAGGTCTCTGAAAGAGCAAGCAAATAATCAATATGATTTTCCCTTTCCTTGCCCTTCATATCCTGAAAGGAACTATTCAGAATTCAAAGTGTATGCTCTTCGAAGAAATATCTAAAGTATTCAATGTAAAGATTTATTTTCCCCCTAATGTGTCTAGCTCTTTTTCAGCTCTATGTAGAAAATAAGAGGGGAGGTTATGATTCTAAGGCATGCATGACTCGAAGAGTTTTGAGGAACCTACTAACAGATCTACAGCAGGTAAATCCCTAATATTTAAGAATTCTAAATTTGCGTCAGTCATAATAGCCATAATTATTATTAGAGAATCTGATTTTGGCTGTTTTAATTCTACCTTTATATGCAGTGCTCCACTCAACCCCTCCTCTCTAAAGCACTGCTTTATCTGAGCATAGGCTCCCATTGACTTGAGCCTGAGCTACTGCAATTGCTGGTTTTCCCAGCTTTAGTCTCCCTTCTCTCTAACTCTTCCTCCACACTTTCCTTCTTTCACACCTTTCCAAAATACATACGTTACTACCATGCCTAAAATTTTTCCTTGGCTATTCATGTCTATAAATAAAGCCTGAACTCCTTAGCATCACAAGTATCATTTTTTCATGACTTGGCCCAATATTTCTCTTTTCAAAAAGAGGTAAAATCATGGTTGTCATACACATGTAAAAATAAACATGTGTCTCCCAAAATTATTTAATTCATTGATTAAAAAATGGAATCCCTAAGACATTATAACCTATTCAGAGGGAAAATCGAAGTGCTGACAAGTGGTTGCAAAACTTGCTTTAGGGAGAGGGTATGGTTGTTCCTCAACAAAATGCATTTGCATGTTGGTAGAGAAGAATTTTTTGCATTGCCTTCAGTTTTCTACAAGTTAACTTTAGTCTCTGCAGAGTTGTAAAATAGTCTAGTCAAAGACAATGATGTGTATCTCTACAGGTTCCTGCTATCCCCATTGAAAAGATATCCAGTGAACTCTTTTGCTTACGTCAAATTATTTAATTTTCCTTACACTTCTTATATCCTTTCCACACCTGCATGACAAAATTCCTCCTGTGCCTGAGATGCACCTACTTCCCCATGCCTGACTACTGCAGTTTCTTCTCCAGCAGCACCCTTGCCTCTCCTCTCACTTGACAAATTTTGTTCATCTTTCAAGATAATTCAAATACCAGTCCCCTCCTTCCCAAAAGCTTCTGTAACTCCCTGTGCACCTCCGTGTATACAGCTTTGTTATAGCACTTGTCAAGTCAATCGTAATTATCACCTAGGTATCTGCTACCCCCATTAGACTGTTTCTCAAGGGGAAGGATTATATCTCATTCCTGTTTGCATCCCTAGTGCCTTGAACAGTGCCCGATGCTAGGAGTCTTCAACAATTGCTTTAATGAAAGCACAGATGAAATGTAATGATGAATGCTCAAATGATTAAAATTCCCCTCATTTCCTGTATTTTAAGACTCTGCAAATAGAATATTGTTTCTATCCTTGCCAGGCAAGGGAAGTTAACCTCCTTAAAGTAAATGTGTTCCTTAAATGTTAAAATGATGTAAAGTAGGGCAATAAGAACTCTTGCAAATGCATCAAGCAGGCTCCGGATTGCCTTGGGTCCAAATGGTTGCTGTCCCACTGCACCTTCTTATCTCTGTTTCAAAAATGTCTTAGGTCTCTTCCAGCCCCTGCAAAATCCCCAGACTAGGTTTCCTCACTGTGCAGTGGAGTTTTTCCTTGTAATTTTCGGTCATTTTGCTCCTGGGTTTGGACCAAGGTTTCTGAACGGGGGATAGTCATGTTGAGGTTAGGAGGAAAGGGGGAAGAAGAAAACAATCAGAATCTCTAGCACCGGAAGCATGGTTTAGAACAGCTTATCCAAAATCACCTTTGCTTTCCACTGGTCTTAGTATTAATATTTTATAACTATATTGATGATGATATTTAATATTTAATTTATTCTGAAAATTCCAAGCAACATTTAAGATGTTCATACATCATAATTGGAGCAACGATTTGTAAAAAATTATGACAGAGTTATGCTGATGGTACGGCAGCACGTAAATCTGACCGCCAGCTCTGTGTGACTTGCAGGCATCGCTCTGGGAACCACCATGGCAGAGGCTCTCCACTAACACCTCAGGATTCAAGCTGGTGGGACCTCATTTATGTCATCAGCTTGGGAACTAGCATGTTTAGAAACTAGATACTATGAAAGGAGATGAGATGAAGGGCATTTTTCCTTCTCATGTAGAATTCTTTGAGCTCTCCTCCTGATCACGATGGCTGTTTCCAGGCAATAAGTCCATCCAATAGACCCTAAAAATCTGCTTTTTGTTCCAGGCTCAAACTGAGGTCAAAGAACTGCTGAAATGGTAGTTTCTGCAGCGCCCCTCTCCATCCTGTCCTCAAGCATTAATATGCTCCTGAGAAAGCTGTTAGGAAAGCAAAGATTTGCATAACAAATTATGGTCCCCTTGACTTCCATTATGAACTCAGAGATGGATTCCCGCATAAAATCCCAGGCCCCACAATGAGACTCAAATCCCCCCCTAAGAATCTCAATTATCATTTCAAGTGATTTTCTGTGGTTCCAGCATGCCATCCAGCCATGTTGAGATTTCCCATAGAACACCTGCAAGAAATTAGTCAAATGGGCAATTAATCCACGAAATCTTTGCACATGCACTTAAAGCCAAAAATTTAGTTTACAACCCACTAAAGGAGTGAATTTCCTTTTCACTGGCGTCGGAATCACAGCGCTGACAAGTGGGTCCCATCTGATCTACCTCCCTTTTCTTATAAACGAGTTTAAACCCCTTGCCCAGGGCACAGACCACAGGACTGTGAATGTTGAAGCAGCCGCACCACCTATGGACCCATTGTTTCATCAGCACTCACAGGCAAAAGCATGGGCAATGGACTTTTCAGACAAAGGCCGAACAGCTTAGGGAGCAGTTACTTATGTTCTGATGGCAACAAAGTTATTATCAAGTTAAAGTATAAGCCATCTAGTCCTTATTACCCAAATGTTTGTTGACTTCTGCCTGGCTAATTGTCGGCAAAGAGGTTCTTAAGTGTCACTTTCCTGATTAGAAGAATGTTTATTTGAGTTGATGGACTCAGCAGGGGGGTGTCTTTGAAATTACTTCTGGGGTTGCAGGCAATGCCTCCTGACAGCCTGTGCTGTGGAAGACATCAGGCATGCAATTAGGTCCCATGACTGAATGGGATGAAAAGGAGGTGACAGGAACACGTGTCTGTGCATACAGATAATGTTAGAGCCAAAGCGCTGGCCATCTCGGCAGTCACCGGGGTTTAGTTCCTTAGTTTGACTCCTGATGGTGACTGTGGATCAAAGACGGAAACCACCATGGCAGCTAGTGTAGATGGAACGATTGGAATGTAAGATTGGGGTGTGGCAAAGTTTGTGAAAAACCATCAACTAAGAGTAAGGAGTACTGGAGTGAGACTGCAATTCTGCAGCTAACTTAACTTTTTGATCTTCAACTGTCAAAATAGAAATGCAAGTAGAAAGAAGAGAGCTTTATTAGAAGTATAGCAATTCACGAATTGGGCAACAACAAGCAAAAGCAGGTGTTCCAAAGCATTAGAGATCACTGGGAATTAATAGTACTCCCCCATACACACACATCAAAAAATAAAAGAGAGAGAAAGAGAGAGAAATGGCAGTTGTCAGGCACCTTCTGTTGTGGCGGTTTATTGGAACATGTAGGCAGGAGGGAACTTGTCCGAAACTGATTGGTCAGAGTTTAGGCCTCTTTTCTTTGTCTTATTTCCTGTAAGTCTCGTTCTCCAAGCTGCATGTTCCTAAATTCTGATTGCGTCATTGTAGGGTGTCCACCCTGTGCGCCTCCTTTGCGGGGAATGATTTTGTAGCTGAGGGCCTGAAGGTCAATTTAGAGTTCCTTTAACAGAACAAAATATCAAATCTCTATCATTCTTTGCTTTAAACAAGACTAATGATCACCACCGTACCTCTGAGGTTGACTCTTGTTGAAATGAGATGAAATGAAAGTGGATCTCTTAAAACCACTAAACTTTAATACAATATCATTGTCGCCTGCATTCCGCAGGTAAACAGGTGCAAAGAAAGGTTAACCTAACATGACTGGAATCAGAAGAAGTGAAGCAATGGAAACTGTTCCTTTATAACCCCAAGTGCCCAATTTTCTTCTCTCATTCTATTCCTTCCTCCCAGCCCCAATTCTGTCCACTCTTTCATTCATTGTCTCAACTCATACATTGTACAAAACTGCACTTCCATTTGCTTGGGTTGAGACAGTTCCACCAGACTCAGAAACCAAATCCTTGTGAGGGGAGAGGGTGTGAGTACTGTGGCTCTGGGGTGTCGATTCTGGAAGCCACATGGATCTCCATTTTCTATCAGCTGGCGTGGGGCTTCTTGCCTTTTACAGATCCCGATTGTCGTGGGGGAGAGCCGTGTTCAATGCTCTGTGGAAAGTGCTCTACGCAGCTGTTTCCAAGGGGTGAGTGCAGTGCAAATGGCCTGGGTTGCTGTGGGCAAATGTGCTTGAATATTTGCAGACTGATTTAAATTACAGTCCTAGGACTCCCCGCAGCATCCCAGACAACCCCACTGAGGAGGCAGAGATGCCTCTGACTTTTCATATGATAAACTTCTTCAGCAGAGCTTATAGAAATAGAGCCTGAGAAAAAGACAAAAATAAATTCTCATCTAAAGCAGAGACCAAAGTCATGCCTAAAAGTGCATCTAAGCACGACCTTGTTTTCCAGGTATTAAGCCCAGCCATCAAAGAAGAGAAATTCCTGTCTTGGTTACAGTCGGAGCCTCTCATTGTCCTGTGGCTCCCGACCTGCTACCGATTATCAGCCACTGAAATGGTCACTCACCCTGTCCGGTGCGGCGTCTGCAGGAACTTCCCGGTCACGGGACTGAGGTATGGTCAGTCATCAGGACTTCACGGTCAGATGTTCTCCAAATGGGCTCAAGTTGCAGTTCCATCTCTCCATGTTCTTTCTGAGGCCTTCTCACACAGCTGGAACTCAATCGATGTTTGTGACTCAATAATTTCTCCAAAGAGGCATCCTAGCTGATAACAAATTGAATTTTCTGTAGTACATGGAATATTATATTTTTCCACTGACACCTACTCCTACACTCAGACCAGTAGAAATTTTTATCCCTCTAAGGGGAAAAATATTTGTCTTTTATTTCAAAAGACCTTTTAAATACTTGGAAGCCATGAATAATTAGAATAACCATAACAATAGCTTGTTACTGTTAAGTGTTAGCCTGGTGCTTCTCTGAGTGACTGGCATGGCTCATTTCATTTAAAACTCACTATAATCCTATACAAAAGGTATAAGAAAATTATCTCCAATTCATAGACGATGATATTGATGCTTAGAGAAACTAAATAATTCGCTCAAGTTCATCTGGTTAGCAAGTGGCAGAGCTGGTGGTTTGAACCCAGAGTCCATGCTTCTCAATAATGGTGTTACGCTGCCTCTTTGTGCAGACAACTGAGGACAAGGTCTCCGACCCAGAGGAATGATCAGATTTTGTGGGAGTAGCTCAAGCCGGTGCTTTTCTCCACCGAACAGGAAAAAAGATTTGAAAGCTCAGGTTTGTGGGAGGGGGTCCAGACATTTCCATAGCCATGAGGTGGCAGTCAGATTCTCAGATTCTCATCATAGAGAAAGGGCATTGTGGGCCTCCCATAAATAAAATGATTAAGGAAATAAAATTAGAATTATTACCAAAGGCTTGGGGAGGAGGGAAGGAAATCAGGTCCAGGTGAGATATGCGGGGCCCCCCAACTTCACGGTGTGTGAACACAGGTGTAGGCACCGGGACTGTGGTAGGACTGAAGAGCTGGGAAAACCAGGTAGCTGAAGTCAAGGCAAAGCTGGAAAACAGGTATGGGGGGCAGGAATGAGGGTCTAGACCAGGGCTTGGCTTCTGCTCATTTTGTTCCCTTTACCTTCCCATACTTCATACACGCACCCCACAGATTTAATATAGGCCTACTGGGTTCACTAGAAAACTGAAATGCAGGTTCTAATTTTACTAAGAAAATGAATGGGGTTTGCAGAGAATTCTGAAAATACAGTAAAATCTCACTCATGAAAAACTCTTTGCATATAACTGAATTTAATCAATAAAACATGTAAATAGACAGGACTATTAGAAACTGAGAGAGCTGAAACAAAGAAATCTCCATGCTACAAAGAAAAGGAAAGTCTTTATATTGGCTAGTGGGGAAATGTGAATATGATTTACCAAGTTGTTTACGTATTATAATCATTTAACCAATAAGCAAGTATTAATTAAAAGTTACTATGTGTCTATCACTGTGCCAAGTATGGGATTAACTTTGCAGTTATATAAACTCAACTTTTGTACTGAAATATTCCTCTTTTTTTTTTTTTTTTTTTTTTACATGGGCAGGCACCTGGAATCAAACCTGGGTCCTCGGGCATGCAGGCAAGCATTTTTGCCGCTGAGCCACCATGGCCCGCCTTGTACTGAAATATTCTTGATTAAATTCATTGCTCTAGTTTGCTAGCTGCTGGAATGCAATATACCAGAAACAGAATGGCTTTTTAAAAAGGGGAATTTAATAAGTTGCTAGTTTACGGTTCTAAGGCCAAGAAAATGTCCAATTAAAACAAGTCTACAGAAATGTCCAATCAAAGGCATCCAGGGAAAGATACCCTTGATTCAAGAAGGCCGATGAAGTTCAGAGTTTCTCTCTCATCTGGAAAGGCACATCGAGAACACAGTCAGGGCTTCTCTCTGATCTGGAAGGGCACATGGCAAACACGGCATCATCTGCTAGCTTCTTCTCCTGGCTTCCTATCATGAAGCTCCCCGGGAGGCATTTTCCTTCTTCATCTCCAAAGGTCACTGGCTGGTGGACTCTGTTTCTCATGGCTATGTTGTTCTGCTCTACTGTCTCTGAATCTCCCATTCTCCAAAATGTTTCCTCTTTTATAGGACTTCAGAAACTAATCAATACCTGCCCGAATGGGCGGAGACATGTCATCACCTAATCCAGTTTAACAACCACTCTTGATTGAGTCACATCTCCAGGGAGATGATCTAATTGCAGTTTCAAACGTACAGTACTGAACAGGGATTAGAGGAAATGGTTGCCTTTACAAAATGGGATTAGGATTAAAACATGGCTTTTCTAGGGTATATACATACTTTCAAACTAGCACATTTATCATGTATAAAATAAAGCAAATACTACTATTCCTCTTTTATAGATGACAAAAACTGAGTCTCAAAGGGTTTCAGTGTCATAGGTCACACACACACACACACACACACACACACACACACACACCACAAAATGCCAAAGACAGAGGGCATGAAGTGCCATATTTTAAGTCTTAGAATATGTCCCTATCAATTGAGAATGAGATTAAGCTTCCTCTTAAAAATTTCTTCTTGTGAACCATCTTTCCACCTAGATATTCAAGGCAACATGCAGATAGCTGGGTGACCAGGGCGAGGTTTATGACCTCTCTGGACCTTAGTTTTCCCATAAGTAAAATAAGGGTGTAGGGGAAGGTGGGTTGGATCACATAATATCTGTGGCTTCTTTCTGCTCTTTAAAATTTAAAAATTGCTTGAATGTATTCCAATCTAACCTTAAACTCACGTTTTTGGTTCTCAAAAAACTCTAGCAATAGCCTTAGGGTTTTAATGAGATTAATAAAAGCATTCCAGAGAAGACGCATCCACAGATCTGCAGGTAGCAGGAAGAGGGTAAAGGCAGAAAGTTCTAAAGAAGAGAGGGATAAAAATCAAAGATTGTCCCTAATCTAAGCACTAAATTCTAGAAGGATATCATGTTTATGCGCATATAAGGTTGGGATGAGATTGAGGAATAAACCTTGGTTCTTTTTTGGTAAAAGCATCAAAGACAGACCAAATTCATTATCCACGCAATGGCCTTCTCACACCTGTAGGTAATTGGGGAGCAGAGAAAAGTAATTCAATCATCCCCTCAGTGTATTGTCCTAGACAAGTTGACTGAAACCATCCAAAAATGCTGGACAAAGCAGCCAGTGCTCAAAATATTGTCCACAGAAAATACTTAATTATGTAATGCACATTATATAAAAAGTGAATATCTTCCCACTTACGTATGTCGGATACTTTTTAAAGTTTTGTAAAAACTTTGCCAGAAGGAGAGGTCAGAGTTTACTAACCTGTTTTGGTTTTCTAAAGCTAATGCAATACAATGTCCAGAAATAAACTGGCTTTTAACAATGGGGATTTATTAGCTTCCAAGTTTACTGTTCTGTGGCTGTGAAAATATCCAAATGAAGGTATCACAGGACTCCAGGACAATGCTTTCTTCCTAAAGAATGGCTGCTGGCAATTCAGGACTCCTCTGTCATGTGGGAAGGCACCGGAGAGCACCAGCTGCTTCTTCTCTCCTGGGTTTTGTTGCTTTCAGCTTCTGGCTGCTCCGTCCCTGGCTTTCTTTCCGAGCATCTGTGTGTTTCTCTCTTTTAGCTTCAGTTTCTCTTAGCTTTTCTCTGTGCTTCATTAAATTTCATTTCTTATTTAGAGTTCTAGTAAGAGGATTAAGACCTACCTAGAGCACACCTCAGCTGAAATAGTCTAATCAAAGGGTCCCTTCCACAGTAGGTCTACACCCACACAAATGAATGAACTTTAAGAACTGATCTTTTCTAGGGGTACATACAGCTTCAAATCATCACAACCCCCCACTTTCCTGGTGAAGAAACTAAGTCAGTTTTTACACTTCATTCAACTCCTGCTCATTGAAAACCTGGACCAGGAGCCCTACAAAACGGTGAGCTCCCATTTCCTACCCAGAGTCACATGGCTAGTAATGGTGGGGTGTGTGTTCCAACTCTAACCTCCTCCTTTGGGGAGATATTATGGTGGATAAAATAGCAGGCTCTGGAATCAGTTGATATCCTTGGGCTGAAAGCCTACTTCTGCCACTTAGTCACATGCCCTTGTGCAAGTTGCTTAAACTCTCTTTGATTCAATTTCCCCATCTGTAAAATGAAGAACATAGTAATACCTTACCTCAAAGACTTGCATTAACCATGTTGGCTCTCATACACTGACTGTTGCATTGTAAGTGCTCAAAATATTAACTACCATAATAGCCTTGCAACACAATTTATTGTCTGACCACATAACTAGATGGATAAGGGCAGCCAAGGCTGCTGGTCTCATGGTGAGACCTGCTTTGCATTCAGTCAGATTTGGCCTTTCTGCAATCTGTTCTCAGGAGGCCTTCCAAGTTTTTATTCCTCTGTTCTTCCGAGGAATGAGCAGATTCTGACTCTTCCCCACCTGGATTTTCTACCGCTCTAATCTCCAGTCCAGCATTCCACATGCAGCACCAGTCTCAACTTTTTTCCATGAAAACTTTTCTGACCACATCAGCCCACCAGGATCTTTCTGTCTCTCTCCTACAGCACTCATTTTCCATGCCTTTCACTTGGCTCAACTATATCACGCCTCAACCATCCATGTGATCTCCTTGCAACACAATGTAAAATTTGAAGAGCATAGGGATTTTGTTGCACTTCCTCTTTATAACTTTTAAGACAAAGGTTGAAAATCCAAATGCTTTTAGGAGCAAAGCAAGCATTATAAAGAGGGAAGTAGGTCAGTTAGAGACTCTGGGGGAAGCTAAAGAATGCATGTCCAGTCTAACAGGGGAAGTTGCCAGTCTGCCCACACAAATTGTTGCCTTTGATGAAGAAGACAGCTTTACACCACATACACTGCAGTTAGTGATGAGAGTTAAAATAACAGAAAA
Organism: Tamandua tetradactyla; assembly: GCF_023851605.1. Taxonomy (NCBI): domain Eukaryota; kingdom Metazoa; phylum Chordata; class Mammalia; order Pilosa; family Myrmecophagidae; genus Tamandua; species Tamandua tetradactyla. The sequence goes on along the minus strand of NC_135329.1, from coordinate 182,032,385 downwards.
AAAAAAAACCCACATAGAACCTTAACATTTTGCAGACAACATGAACCCATTCAAACACCCTTCAAAATTACTAATTTAGGACTTCTGGGTCTCTCCAGCCCTCCCCTGATGTCACAATATTTTTTTTCTTCTCCTGAGTGCTATGAGAAATTCCCCATCCTTACCTGAGTGTCTTGAGATCCCACCTCCCCTTATGACCACAAGGAGATTTAAGGTTGTAACTTCATAAAAGAAAGTCTACAGCCTTAAGAAACTTAAAAATAAGACATAAAAGAAATTATGTCTTGCTGATGCTATCAAGACGAGATTACAGGTGGCTGCCCGAGCTGGCCAAACCACTTACAGTGAAGTTATAGACTGCTTTAAAAAGGTATTCTGGGAAGAAGGTCCAAAAGCTTTTTGGAGAGGAGCTGGTGAAAACTGATGGGGTCAGAGTCAGCAACTCCGCTGAGGATCATACTGCCCGCTCCCAGTCCTGCCCACATTGGGGACTACAGAGTGGCAGTCACAACATTTCCCGGGATTGAGAACAAATTTGGACTCTACCTCCCTCTCTTCAAGTCAGCGGCACCTACCTCAAAAGTTCTCAGTGGAGCTCCGTAGGAGGACGGGCCTCCGGTGTCCTGTAGCTTTGTTGTTAGTGCAGTGAAGTTTGTCCCAGCTCAGAGTGAGGCAGCATTTCATTCTTTTCACCTCTGTGTCATGTTTAAATTCAAACTGAAGACTTTTATAAAGTGAAATCATAAATTTTTTTGTGTTTTCTTAACTAGATCCATATGAAATTATTGATAAGTATTATTTGGGCCTGAGCCCACAAACATTTGCTAGGGTTTGGTCAACACTAAAATGATGTGGGAGTTGGAGCAAATATGGATAGAAATCAGGGCTTTTCCCCGTAGACGGGGATTGCAGTCCCAGAGAGGCTTCTGAAAGGCAACTCCTGGTGCTCAGAGCAAAGCATTTTGTGTACTTCAACTGGTAGTAAACTGGGTGTATATTTATAAAAGTAAAAAACACTGAAGAAATGAAAAAATTATCAGAAATAGCCAGCCTGGCTTCGCATTTTAAACATGCTGCCTCTGGATTATATTATGAAGCTTTTATGTGAAACATGGTTTTTTTTGGTAATGAAAACCACATTGGAGATGTTTAGAAATCATATTCTGTTATTACTGGGACCGGGACTACCAAGGGAAAGTCTTTGCGCTGTAGGCAAGTACTTTGGGGGTTTTATTATGTGGACAAAGAAACTCAGATGTCGCACTGTTCCTGGATACACTAATCACAGATTACTGCCTTCCTGCCTGCTTCAGTCAATACTGTAGAAAGTACGCACACCTCTGGATGGGACCCAAATCCCTACTTATCCCTTGGAAGTGGCACCATTTACTTTTAAAGCCTACCTTATCTTAAATCATGTATAAGACAAATGTATTCCAATGTAGATTGTTATTTAGTTCGTGGTGCCCTGCATAATGTTCAGACTCATGTGTTTGTGAAGGTGGAAATAAACACTGTTTAATGCCAAAAAAAAAGAAATTCTGCGATGTTAAGAGAATTGGCTTGTAGGGAATTCCCCTTCCTTAGCTTTATTTCTTTCCTACATGCAGACTTCCAGAAAAATGTCAAATTCTTACTTTAAAATTATTTTTTATAAGGTCTTATCTCCCCAACACTATGCAGGAATGTAGGTCCAATATTACCATATCTTAAAAATTTTCAAGAAAAGCCAGAGTTCAAATTTTATTGAAGTCTGTTGGTTTTTAGGTTGGCAGCTAAATTGAAAATATTTAAATGCACTAAGCAGGGCAACAAAATCTGACTGCAGAGCTATCCAAGGCTTGTAGCACACAATAAACCGCGTATAGAAGGCACTCAACATTTTCTGAATGAACCAACCTTATATGCCATAGTTTATTGGATAAACCATACTAATGTAGTGTCATATTATCTTAAAAACTAGTTAACAGATTCCCTGATTTAAAACACATTTAGAAATCGTTCAACATCCCTATTAAATTAGGGAGAAACGTTATACTGACTTGGTAGCTCAGAGACCCCCTATAAGTTCTCTACGTGAATATTATTTTCTTTGGTCACCTACCAGTAGTTGTGTGAGCTGCATTTCCATTTCAATCGGCAGGTACCGCTGTCTGAAATGTCTCAACTTTGACGTCTGCCAGGTGTGTTTCTTATCTGGTCGTCACAGCAAGTCCCATCAGAAGCCGCATCCTGTGATTGAGCCCTGCGGCCAGGTAACGTCTAACGCAGCACACCAAACTGCGTGAACGGAATCTACAAGTGATCGCAGTTAGAAAACCTTCCCTCAAGTAAAAACAGAGATTTACTCCTGTCATACCTTATAATGTTCAGACTAAGGAAGCAGCAACCTCAACCTTAAATAATATCTCTCAATATACACATGTTGTCTTTACACATTTGTATATTTTAATAAAAGCTTTCGGAGGCAAGAAAAGACCAAACAGAGTCCAATCTGAAACCTTAGTCCCACACTGTTCGCCAGGGAATATCTGGGAAGAGTCAGAGTGGTTAGATGCATTGGAAATGGGTATAGATGGAAAAGAAAAGGGCTCTGGTTTGGTAAAAATGATACAAACGGGCTTCTAGCTTGGCTACTAAAAATTTTTAATATGCATTTTCATGAGCTCTGAATTGGGTGTATTTTTTAATTAGGAAGAAGTACATAAGAAAAACTTCACAGCTACCTTTTAAGTGTGTTTTAAAAGAAAATTACAAATACCCAGACAAGGGAATCCAGCCCTTTCCAAGAACAAAGAGAAAAAGAATAGAAAATTTAAACAAAGAGCGTTTAACTCTTTCCCAGAAATAACACTTTCTTTTTATCCATAATTTCCTATGAGTCAGTTTCTCCGTGAAGATGGCATCATCTTGAAATCCCACAATAATGAAGATGTTAATTAATCACTTTTGCCAAAGATAGTTCCCCTACTTCTCTCTTTAGCAAGGTTTACAAAAAGTCAAATGCTGGATGTTGCCAAATGATTTCCAGAAGGCTCTGCTTTATTAAACTGAGTTATCCAAGAGCCCTAGGGTCATTGGCCAATCGTCCTGTTTCTAAAACCCTAGAAAGAAATGGGGCTTGTCTATGTTAGAGTGACACCATGTGGTCACTTTATTTTTACACTTTAGATTTCAATCTCTGCTTTGTTTCCTTATGGCAGAGGTTCTTCACCTGGGGTCCATGGATGGACTTCCCTGAAGCCTGTGAATCCAGTGAAATTGTATACAGAATTAAATGAATGAGCATTTTGATCAAGATAAGGCCACAAGTTCTCCAGTTCTCAAAGGAATCTACAACTGCCAATGTAGACGACCATAGACTTATTCCTCTTTCATACCCCCTTCTAGCTTTAGAATTCCAGATTTTGGGGTTATTCTAAGAAAGAGGAGTTATTGAAGAATGCGGAATACTTAATTGGAGAATTATTCTGTATGTATATTTATTCAGCAAGAATGTGATTTATGTAGTCAGAGAGGAAGATTATTTTTCTAAGGGCATGAAAGTGAGTAACAGAAATAATTCCAAAATCTTTCATATGGGCAGTCCACCCAAGTAAGGAAAGTATACTGTTGGCCATTCCAGCAGATGTCAGCAAAGGAGAAAACAAAACTTCTCTTCAGGACTCTCAGAGACAACCTGCTCCAGGGGTGCTGCAGAAAGAAAGAAGCTGCAAGGAGGCAGCGGCTGCTGGAGCCGGTGAATCCAAGACTCTTGGCTAACCAAGCACAGGCCAGGTGAGTATGTATGAGTGACAGGCCGTCAAGTGAAAACCCAGAGCACCTGAGTATTAGGTTAAGCGGCCGGAATGTAGTATATGTAGCAGCTTTCATAATCCTGACCATTCTAAAGAAGGGAGTTCACCTTTTAAACTTTAACACCTGACTCATAATGTTTTTTACATAATCCAGTCCATTGGCAAATCTTGTTAGTTGTACCTTCAAAATATATCCAAAATCTGACTGTATCTCATTCTCTCCACTGCCATCATCTTAGTCATCCTCTTCCCCTTGCAATAGTGAAGTGACCTCCTTCCTCTGTGGTCCTCTCATGGTCTCCTAATGACACAGCCAGGGCAATTCTTGACGTATTTGATCAACTCATGCCACTCCTCTATTCAAAACCTTCTGTTGGCTTTCATCTTCAAATAAAGCTGAAACCCCTACAGCGACCCTCCCTCTGGCCCTGTATAACCCAGTTCTCCACCATCTCTTAGTCCTCACCTGTGCCTCTCCTCCACCTCACTCCATTCCAGCCCCACCGCGCTCCTCACTGCTCCGCGAACACACCAACATGCCCCCATCGCGGGCATTGGCAGTGCCGAGACCACCTCTCTGCGTGGCTTGACTTCCTTGCCTCCTAAAGACCCCCCAAAGGTCTTAGCTCAAATATCACATCCTGCCTAAGGCCTTTTGTGATCACCTTCCTTGACATTTCATTTCCTTGTGGGAACTTCAAATCCTTTCGTGATTCATTTCTCTTTAATGCACTTTACCACCATCTGACATCCCATGCATTATTTTGTTTGTTTGTTTCTGACCTGCCCACTCCACGCAGAGATGAGCTTTGTGTTGTTTCCAAATGTATTGCCAGAGTTTATAGCAATGTCTGGATGTGATGACTGCTCTGTACAGGTTTGTTAAATGAATAAATGAATAATAAAATCGATGTATATGTGATGGAGCGATGAATGAATAGATAGGTAAGGTGGAGCGTCCCTATTAACACATTAATCTTGAACTCTTTTAGAATGAAGCATGAGAGTCATGAGGAGTAAGTACAGTATCGGAGCAAGGCAGTAAAGTTTGAACCCTGGACAGAGAGACACAGAAGCCATGTCCTCAGTCAACTGTGTGGGTAGCCTTGGGGAAGTCACTTCACCTTTCTATGCTCAGTTTTTTCACCCAATACTAGGGATAACCTGTCCTTCCTACTCCCAGAGCATTTGTGGAGATAATTTGAAGAAAGGAAATTGCAAGTGTTATGCAAAGTCAAAAGTTTTTTAATGTCAGTGCGTTAAACTTTATGCGACGTGCAATAAGGCTCTCCCCCAAAGTGACGTTCCTTTACGTAATTAATTTTCAGTGTGGTCTAGATATTGATGAATTCAGAAATTCTGATTAGAGGTTGAATATTGGCCATTTCTCAATGTGTTAATAAGAAAAAACCACATCCTCTGTATCTGTTAAGTTGGTACATAAGTACCAACTTATGGTACTTACCATCTTCTTAGAGATTAATGGTTATTAACTAATGGTATTATTGAATTCATTCATTGATTTAACAGACATTCTGTAAAAAAAACAGCCTCCATCCTTTTGATGTGGATTCATTCACTTGGCATATGAACATTCACAAAACAGAATTGAAAGCTGGGTGCCAAATATCCCTACTGTTATTAAACATTTTATTGATTCATCAGTTGATGGACACTTGGGTTCCTTTCCATCTTGGCAATTGTGAATAATGCTGCTATGAACACTGATGTGCAAATATCTGTTTGAGCCTGTGTTTTCAATTCCTTTTTGTATACACCTAGTAGTGGGATTGCCAGGGCAAATGATAACTCTATATGTAACTCTCTAGGAACTGCCAGACCGTCTCCTGCAGCAGCTACATCACTTTACACTGCCACCAGCAATGAATGAAAAAATGAAGCATTGAAAAAGAACAGACAAAATGATTTCCATTTGCAGCTAATATGAATTTAAATCTACGAACCCCGAGTAATTTTAGCAAAAACTAGCAGAATTAGTAGGATTTTAAAGGTGGTAGAAAACAAAATAATATGCACAACTAATAGCTCTTTACTATCCTGGTAAAACTAGCAAGAAAATTTATGAAAGTCTCATTTGCAATACCTGTAAAAATTATTTTTAAAAGAATTAGAAAAAATTTTTAACAAAAAAGGAAAATGACCCATATAAGGAAAATTATAGTATTTCATTGAGTACAATAAAGAAGACCTAAGCAAAAGCAGATTTACCAAATTCCTAAAGGGAAGACACTAGCATAAAATTAAATGCATTTCTAATTAGAATTACAATGTTTTAAAATAGGATAAAATAATTTTGAAGATAACTAGGAAGAATAAAATACAACATTAGTCAAAATTATGAAATATAAGAATAAAGAGCAGGAATGTTCTTCAGCAGATATTAAAACTTCCTATAAAATCATATGACCAAGTACTATAGTATAAACAAAGGAATGGAGATGTATTTCTGAGGACATGAATAAAAAATTTAAGTGTAAAAGGGAACTAAACATGATAACAGTGGTAATTCAATGGGAGATGATAGCATGACTAGCTAGCCAGCTGAAAGAAAACAAAACTGAACCTTTATTTAATCTCCTATGCTAAAATAGATCCCAAATGGATTGAAATTTAAATGTAAAAAATTTTAAATAAAAAGACTAGAAGAAAATTTAGAAACTTCCCAAGTAAAGGAGAACTTCCCAAGTAAGATAGAAAAACTAAAAACCATGAAGTAATAAATAGACAAACATGCAAATTGAAACATTTTTCTATGATAAATTATATCATAAATGGAATCAAAATGCAAGCCTTAGATTTGGAAAACTATTTTAAGTAATAGGACAAACTATCCTATACAAAGAACTCCTGCAAACTGATAAAAACTCAAGAAGGAAAAAAAAAAGAAGTAGAATGAGGGTAGGGAAAGAGAAAGAGGAAAATACACGAAATATATAAGTAGACAAACACAGAAGAGGAATTCCAAATGGCCATTAAGCACTCAAAAAGATGTTCAGTTCAAATCTTTTGCCCATTTTTTCATTGGGTTGCTTATATTTTTTTTATTAAATTGAATGATTTCTTTATATATTATGGATATTAAAACTTTATCAATTATGTGGTTTCCAAATAGGTTGCATTTTACTGTCATGGTAAAGTCCTTTAAAGTATGAAAGTTTTTAATTTTGATGAGGTCCCATGTATCTATTTTTGCTTTTGTTGCTTAGGCTTTTGATGTAAAGTCTAAGAAAACCATTGCCTAACACAAGGTCCTGGAGATGCTTCTGTACATTTTTTTCTAGGCATTTAATAGTTCTGGCTTTTCTATTTAGGTCTTTGATCCATTTTGAGTTGAATTTTGCAGATGGTGTGAGGTAGGAGAAGATGCGGAGAAATAGAAACATTCCTCATTGCTGGTGGCAATGTAAAGTGGTATAGCTGCTGCAGGAGACAGTCTGGGGGTTCCTCAGAAAATTACATATGGAATTACCATTTGCCCTGGCAATCCCATTGCTAGGTATGTACCAAAAAGAATTGAAAACAGGAGACTCGAATAGATATTTGCACACCAACGCTCATAGCAGCATTATTCACAATTGCCGAAGATGGAAAGCAACCCAAGTGTCCATCAACTGATGAATGGACAAACAAAATCTGACACTACATACAATGGAATATTAGTCAGCTGTAAAAAAGATTGTAGCCCTGATACATGCAACGGCATGGATGAACCTTTCTCATGTTGACATAATGTTGAGTATAGTAGGCCAGACACAAAAGAACAAATATTATTTGATATCACTAATTTGAAACTTTTAGAATAAGCAAACTCAAAGAGTCAGAATCTAGAATATGGATTACCAGGGGATGAGGTGAGGTTAGGGTATGGGCAGTTAAGGCTTAAAATGTACTGGGTTCCTATTTGGAATGGTAGAAATGTTCTGGTAATGGATTGGGGTGATGGTAGCACAACATTGTGAACGCAACTAACAGCACTGAAATATATATATCTAAATGTGATGAAAAAGGGAAATGTTAACTTGTATATATAGTAACAAAATAAAAGTTTAAAAAAATTCATAGAACTATACTATCCAAACAATGAACATTAAATTAAACCATGGACTATAGTCAATAGATCAATTATCAAACTGTGCTTTTATCAATTGTAACAAATATTCCACACGAATGCAGGGTATTAATAAGAGGGTGGTATATGGCAATCCTGTATTTTATGCATGATTGTTCCGTAAACTTCTCTAATAAAGAAAGAGACTTTAAAAAGATATTTGACCTCACTAGTGGTCAGTTAAGTGCAAATTAAAGAAACAACGATACAGCATTGTTTTCCTTATCAGAATGGCAAAGATAAAATGAGTGACAACATCCAGTGCTAATATGGAAATATGACAGAAAATAGAAACTCTTGAAGCTTGGTGGAAGTACAAATGGCTTTAGACTTTTCAGAACATAATCTGATAAATATTTGTTCAGTCATTCAATAATTCATTCACTGTTCTAGGCAATTGGATTGTATCAGTGAATAAAACAGACAAATATCTTTGATTTCAGGAAGTTTTCATTCTGTTGGAGACACCAGACAATTATAAATAGGTATAAATGAATTGTTTACTATATTAGAATTTATAAGTGCTAAGGTAAAAGAAACAAAGGAGAGTCAGGTAAGAGGACTAAAGACTTGGAGGGAGGGTTGGTGACAAATGTAAATAGGGGGTGTGATGGCTTGAAGCTGTTATGTACCCCAGAAAAGACCATGGTCTTTTAATCCATTCCTGTGGGTGTAGACCTATTGTGGGTGGGACCTTTCGATTAGGTTATTTCGATTGAGATATGACCTGCCTAATTGGGAGTAGATCTTGATCCTCTTTCTGGAGTCCTTTATAAAAGAGGAAATTAAGATAAGTTCATAGAAGATTGTATAATTATATAGTTTTTACAGTGTTACTGTTTGATTGTGAAAACCTTGTGTCTGATGCTCCTTTTATCTAGGGTATGGACAAATGAGTAAAAAAAATAGGATAAAGTAAATAAATAATAGGGGGAGATAAGGGTAAAAATTGGGTAGATCGAAATACTGTGGGTCAGTGAGAGGGAGGGATGAGAGATAAGGGGTATAGGATGTATGAGTTCTTTTTTCTTCTTTTTGTTGCTTTTTTTGGAGTGATACAAACGTTCTAAAAAGGATCATGGTGAAGAATACACAACTATGTGATAATATTGTGAACCATTGATTGTATAATATGGTTGGGCTGTATGTGTGTGGATATTTCTCAATAAAAATATTTTTTTTTTTAAAAAAAAGAGAAGCTTATTGAGAAAAAAGACCTGGAGATGCTAAGACAGGACCTAGGCAAACTCAGAGAGGAAGCCACTGGAACCAGAAACTGAAAGCAATGAAATCTGGGAGCTAAGGACCAGCAGAAGCCAGCCATGTGACTTCCCTTATGACAGAAGTGTCCCAGATGCCAGCAGCCTGTCTTCGGAGAATGTATCATCCTGCTGCTGCCTTAACTGGGACATTTACAAGGCCTTAGAACTATAAATTTGTAAGCTAATAAATCCCCATTGTAAAAGTCAATCCATTTCTGGTATATTGCATTTTGGCAGCTTTAGCAAACTGGAAGAGGGGATCACAATGAACCTTAGTTAGAAGACTTTGAACTAAGTCTTGAAGGAGTTGAGGGAGTAAGACATACAAATATCTGAATAAAACTGCTCCAAGTAGAGTAGATAGCCAGTGCAAGACAGTGGTGGGCTTGGCAGGTCCACAGAGCACTGAAGAGCAAGTGCTGTTGAGGGGAATGAATGAAGAGACAATTCAAGAAAAGAGGTCAGGAAGCTAAGGAGGTGTGGCATATCTTTAAGGACTGGCTAGGTCAATGTGAAGACATAGGCTTTTATTCTGAGTGTGATAGGGAAACTTTGGAGGGTTTTGGGTAGAGCTGATCTAACTTATAAAATCACCAACCTGGCTACTATATTGAACTAAAAGGAGATGTCTTAGGCAGCTATGACAAATACCACACAGTGGATTGGCTTAAACAATGGGAATTTATTGGTGCTTGGTTTTGAGGCTAGAGGACCCCAAAATCAAAGCAACAACAGGCAATGCTTAAAGTCAGTAATACTCTGGTGCTGACTTACTGGCAATCCTTGGGGTTCATTGACTTTCCAGTCACATAATGATGTCCTCTCCTTTCCCTGCTGGGTTTTGCTGACTTCTGCCTTCTCCTTGTGGCCTTCTCTGACTCTGACTTCTGGTTTCTTTTTCCTTAAAGGCCTCCAATAAGCCATATTAGATCTAACCTCATTCACTAAAAATAACATCTACAAGAGATCCTATTTACAATGGGTTCATACACACAGGAATGCAGATTAAGATTAAGAGCATGTATAAATTGGTGTACATAATTAAATCTACACAGGAGACAAGAGTAGAAACAAGGTCATAAAAATATTTGACTAATTTCCTTCTAATGTTTCCATTTTGGATTCTTTCTTTACATTTTCAATCCATTTGGAATTTATTTCAGTAAGGGTCTAGTTTTGCTTTTCTTCAGATGGACATCCCATTACGTTATCTTTTCCCCACTAATTAAAATATGAATTTAATCACATATTAGTTCTTTATATGCTTGGATTGATTAGTAGAATTTATGTTCTTATACTTAGATCTATTCTTATACAAATAGTTTATACTAAGCTATGTGATCAAGGTGGTTTTATAGTAAATAAAAATATGAAGTAGCCATCAGCTGAGATGGGCAAGCAGTAGGTGGGTAGGTTTGTGGAGGAAGATCAAGAGTTCAGTTTGGGATGTAAAGATTGAGATGTCTTTTAGAAATCCATGTAGAGATGTTGAGTAGGCAGTTATATATTCAGGCCTGGAGAAAGGTCTGTGCTGGGGAATGAATTTGAGAGTTGTTGGCATATATGTGGTGATTTAGTTTGCCTGAGTCACTATCACAAATACCACATGATAGTTTGGCTGAAACAACAAACATTTATTGGCTTACAGTTTTAAAATCCAGAAGTCCAAAAGTCTAATATCAAGATACTGGCAAGGTTTGCTTTTTACCAAAGATTGTAGCATTCTGGTGCTGGCTTCTGGCAATCTTTGGTGTTCCTTGGCTTTCCCGTAGCATGGCAAGGTACCCTCTTTTCTTCTGCTCTTCTGTTTTCCACTTGTTTTCTACTTCTCCCCATGGCCTTTCCCCTTATAAGGGCTCCAGTATTCCAGATTAAGACCCACCTGCAGTTTGCCTCAATTTAAGAAAAATAACATCTTCAAAAGGTCCTATTTGCAATGGGTTCACACCCACAGTAATGCAGATTAAGATTAAGAACATGTCTAAATTGGGTTGTATAATTAAATCAACCACATATGGTTTTTAAAGTCATGAGATTTGGTTGAGATCACTGAGGAATGAATGTCAATAGAGAAGAGAAGCAGTTCACGGACTGAGCCCTGCAAAACTCTATGTTAAGAAATAGGGGAGGAAAGAAAAACCAGTAAAAGAGGCTGAGAAAGGGTGACAAATGCAGTGGAAAGAAAACCAAGAAAGTGAGGAATCTTTGAGAACAAGTGAAGAAAGTGTTTCAAGGAAGAGGGTATAGTCTATTACAACTGCTCCTGCTGCTTGCTCAAGTGAGAATTGCCCTTCAGATTCAGCAATGAGAAAATCATCAATAACCTCAAGAAGAGCAGGTGTAGAGCTGCGTCAAAGCAAAAGTCAGACTAGAGGCAGTTTAAGAGAGAATGGGAGATGAAATGAGGATTTTTATTGTAAAGGAAACAGAGATGGTATCGGTGGAAGGGTGACTGAGGTAACAGAGGTTTTGTTTTAATGGGAAAAATAACAGCACGATTGTATGCTGAAGGGATTGAGTTAAACGGGAAAATTAATGATTTGGTGTGAAAAGGAAGAACTGTTGGAGAAACGTCATTCAGCCGACAGTAGCAGATGGAATCTAGTGTACATGTGGAGGAACTGGCTTTCAAAGAGTGTTACCTATTAAACATAAAAATGTATTCAACGTTTGACCTTTTTGGAAATGTACCCTATAAGACTGAAAGTACCACTTCACAGTAACTGAGGAAGTTTGCTGCAGCATTGAAGGCAGGGTGACTAACCAGAAACAACCTAAATGTTCACTGGCAGGAAAATGGTGGAACAATATAATACAATGAAATATAATAAATCTATTTGAAAGAACAAGTTTTAACCCCATCCATCATACCAGAAAGTATTCAACATTATATAGTAAGTGAAAAAAAGCAAGTGATACAATAATGTAAATGGAATGATTCCATTTGTTTTCTTTTAAAAATCCAATATGCATTGCTTTTTTTAGAGAGGTTACAGGTGTATAGAAAAAGCGTATAGAAAATACAAAGTTCCCATATACCCCCTCCTAGTATTAACACTTGGCAGTAGCATGGAACTATTATCATAATTGATGTACTATTATTTATAGTCCATTGCTTACATTAGGGTTCACTTTTTCTATTGTACAGTCCTATGGATTTTTTTCCTAAATTTTTATTCTAGTAACATATATATAACCTAAAATTTCCCCTTTTAACCATATTCAAATGTGTTATTCAGTGGTGTCGGCCATATTCACCATGTTTTATTACCATCTCCACCATCTATTACCAGAGTATTTCTATCACCCCAAACAAATTAAGAATTAACTCCCCATTCGTTACCTCAACCTGGGCACTGGTACAATGTTTTCTAATCTATTAATTTGTTTATTATAATTATTCACATCAGTGAGATCATAGAATATTTGTTCTTATGCATCTGGCTTATTTCACTCAACATGACATCTGCAAGGTTCATCCATATTGTTGCATGTACCAGAATTTCATTTCTTTTACAGCTGAGTAATATTAAATTGTGTTTTTATACACTTTGTTTATCTGTTCATTGGGTAATGGACACTTGAGTTGCTTCCATCTTTTGGCAATTGTGACTAATGCTGCTATGAATATCAGTGTGCAAAATACCTGTTTTAAACCCTGCTTTCATTTCTTTTGAGTATATATTTAGAAGTGGGATTGCACCAGCAATGAACAAATGTACTTATATCTCCACATCCTCACTAACACTTATTTATACATTTTTTAAAAATAATAGTCATTGTAGTGAGTGTGAGATAGTTTGCATTTCCCTAGTGGCTAATGAGGTTGAGGATTTTTTCATATGTTTTTTTTGGCCATTTGTAGATATTTTCTTTGGAAAAATGTCTTCAAGTCTTTTGCCTATTTTTAAATTGGGTTATTTGTCTTTTTGTTGTTGAATTGTAGGAGTTCTTTATATATTTTGGACATTAAACCCATATTGGATATTTCCAAATATATTCTCCCATTCTGTGCATTGTCTTTTCACTTTCATGATGAAGCCCTTTGATACATCAAAGTTTTAAATTTTGATGAAGTTTTTTAAATCAATTTTTTCTTTTATTGCTCATGGCAATTCTAAGAAACCATTGCCTAATACAAGGTCCTGGAGATGCTTCCCTGCATTTTCTACTAGGACTTTTATGATTTGAGTTCTTATATTTAGGATTTTGATCCATTTTGCATTAATTTTGCTATATGGTGTGAGGTAGGGGTTCCCTTCATTCTCTGAAGACAGATTTACAGTTGTCCCAGCACCATTTGTCAAAGAGACTATTCTTTCTCCATTAAGTGGACTTGGCACCCTTCTAATTAGCTATAGAAGTGAGGATTGATTTCTGAACTCTCAGTTTTATTCCATTGTTCTATATGTCTATATTTGTATTAGAACTATGCTGTTTTGATTGCTGTTGCTTTCTAATAAATTTTAAAATTGGGAAGTGTGAGTTCTCCATCTGTGGTAGTCAGACTCAGTTGTCAACTTGGCCAGGTGAAGGCATCTATTTCTGTTGCTGTGGACATGAGCCAGTGGTACGTGAACCTCATCTGTTGCTGATTACATCTGCAGTCAGCTAGGAGGTGTGCCTGCTGCAATGAATGATGTTTGACTTAATTGGCTGGCGCTTAAATGAGAGAGCGCAACGCAGCACAGCCCAAGCAGCTCAGCATGCCTCATCTCAGCACTAGCTCAGCCCAGGCCTTTGGAGATGCAGAAAGAAAACACCCTGGGAAAAGTTTTTGGAACGCAGGACTCAAGTGTCCATTACCCAATGAACAGGGTGATCTCTGCTGGAGATCTCTGCCAGCAGAGATCACCCTGAACCTTCCCATGTAAGAAAGAACCTCAGATGAAAGTTAGCTGCCTTTCCTCTGAAGAACTAATGAAATAAATCCCGTTATTAAAAGCCAAACTATCTCTGGTGTGTTGCATTCTGGCAGCTAGCAAACTAGAACACCATCTTTGTTCTCTTTTTTCAAGGTGGTTTTGGCTATTTGGGCTCCTTACCTTTCCATATAAATTTGATGATTGGCGTTTCCATTTCTGCAAAGAAGATGGTTAGAATTTTGATTTAGATTGTGTTGAATCTGTGAATCACTTTGGGTAGAGTTCTCATCTTAACAATATTTAGTCTTCCAATCGATGAACACAAAATGTCTTTCCATATATTTATGTCTTCTTTTAGCAATGTTTTGTAGTTTGTATAGGTTTTTTACATTTTTGGTTAACTTTATTCCTAGATATTTTGTTCTTTTAGTTTCTGGTATAAATAGAACTTTTTTTCTTGAATTCTACTTCAGATTGTTCATTACTACTGTGTAGAAACACTACTGATTTTTTAGTTTGATCTTGTACCCTGCCACTTTGCTAAATTCATTTATTAGCTCTAGTGGCTCTGTTGTGGATTTTCCAGGATTTTCTACATCCAGGACCATTCATGTCATCTGCAAATAGGGAAATTTTTACTTTTTCTTTTCCAGTTTGACTGCCCTTCCTCTCTCTCTCTCTCTCTTTCTCCTTCCATCCCTCTCTCTCTTTCTCTTTTTCTTTCTTTTCTTTGCCTAAGTTTTTATAAACATTCTAGCAAATGTTTATTAACAGCAGTAACGATGGGCATCCCTACCTTATTTTTGATCTTAGAGGGAAATTTTTTCGGTCTTTCACCATTGAGTATGATGTTAGTTGTGGGTTTTTCATATACACACTTTATCATGTTGGCGAAGTCTCCTTCTACTTATAGTTTCCTAAGCATTTTTAATTAAGGAGTGCTGGATTTTGCCTTTTCTACATTAATTGAGATGACCGTGTGGTTTCCCCCCTTTTTTAAAATTAATATGGTATATTACATTAAGTAATTTTCTTATGTTGAACCACCCTTGCATACCTGGGACAGAGCCCAGACTTTGCTATAGGCTGATGCTAGATCCTGAATGAGTTAGGAAGTTTTCCCTCCTCTTGAATTTTGTGGAAGTGTTTGAGCATAATTGGTGTTAACTCTTCTTGCAATGTTAAGTAAAATTCACCAGGAAAACCATCTAGCCATGGGCTTTTCTTTGTTGAAAGGTCTTTGATAACTGATTCAATCTCTTCACTGCTTGGTCTATTGAGACCCTTATTTCTTCTTGAGTCAGTGTAAGCAATTGTTCAGTATGTATTTCGATGTATGTAAATGTTCGTGTGAGTACAGAAAATGGCGTGGAACAACCCAAGATACTGAAGTTAATTTGGATGGGGTAGGAATGTAACAAAGAAACCATGGATTACCCTGTTTTCTACACTCAAATGTTCACCCCTTAACATTATTAGATGCACCTCAGAACTTGGCCTCCTTCCCTTTGTTCTCATTGCATCAGGTAAAATTATTACATAATATCCTGAATGAATGGAAATCTGTCTGTTTTTTAGATATGCCCTCTCTGTGGACAAGGACTAGGATTCATCTTTTTTATCTCCAATAACTCGAAATGATAAGATGATTAAAAATCATTTTGAATAAAGGAATAAAATTAGTGGAATTATATAAAATGAAATATGTCTGACCTTAAGCCAGTCTGGTCTATTCTATGTCGTCTCAGATATGACATAATAAACACACATCTGCCCTTAGAATGCCTGGTATCTGACCTGAACAAGATGACCTGGGGGAATTTCTTTGTATTCTCATTTCTAGATTGTCAAGGGGGAGGAAAATAGAATTTTCATTCCTATTATTGGCTGATTGGCTCTATCAACTAAATAGTCTCTGGAGAAGAGCACAGAGAAAAAAAATGGGCTACTTTATTGCTATTTGTAGAGTATTGATTTCAACATCTGATATATTTTTTTCTATAAAAGACTTCTCTCAGTTTTATACCTATGAATTAAAAATTGCTTAGCCTGGGCGGGCGACAGTGGCTCAGCAGACAGAGTTCTCGTCTGCCATGCCAGAGACCCAGGTTCATTTCCCGGTGCCTGTGCATGCAAAAATAAATAAGTAAGTAAGTAAATAAATAAATTGCTTAACCTTTTGTGAAACTCTGTAACAGGCTCACCATTCAGTACAATAGCTCTAAAGTACCAGCAAATCTAAGTCCACCTTGTTCAACGGAAACAGCAGTCGCAAAGACCTCCAAACAAAAACCTGAAAGAATATCTCAAGCTCAGCAAACTAATGACAGCAGCCCACTTCATCAGGTAAGCCTATCTGAAAGGAAAAGGAACGCTTGTTAATGCATAATTAATCTGGACCATTTCGTAATATAGCAGCGAGGTTCAGTGAGCCATTCCTTAGTCTGGGAATAATTTCAAGATGCTAATGTGATCAGGTTGAAATCTAGGAACATATTTTTTTAAATAAAATTTTATTTCCAATCATAAAAGTGATGCATATTTATTATAGAAAATTTGGAAAGTAAAGAACAAAAGTTAAATTACACACAATCCAAGATATAACTTCTGTTAACATTTTGGTGCATTCCCTCCTCTGTAAACATTTTAATATAGTTTAGGTCATACTGCAAATACATTGAGTATATAGATCTATATCTGTATAAATTACAGTGTGAACACTTTCCGTTGTCATTAAAATTCTTGAAAATCATTTTAATGGTAGCAAAATTGTCATGTAAATAGACTCACCATTATGTATTTACCCATGCCTCTATTATTGGATATTTGTGTAGTTTCCAGTTTTTACTATAATTGTAAACTTTGCAGTTGAAATTTTTGTATATAATTCTTTGTATACAGTTCCCCAATTTTTTCTTTAAGATATATTTCTTTAAGTGGAATTACCGGAATGAAAACTGGAAACATTTTTGAAGTTTTTCATATTTACTGCAAAATTGTAACTGTTGGTTTATGATTTCTTTTTAATATGGAAGAAGTATTCTTTTCCTAGGTTGAAAAAATAAGGTGTTCTGTTGTGTGCAATGAGAAATGATTTTGAATGTGCTTATTTTAAATCCCTTTTTGGCATCACATTCCTCTCATTGGAGTATTTTCTTAAAAGATTCCCTAATAGAAGCATTTTTGGAATTGCTGGAAATAAGAGCTATACTTGTTTGGGGTAGGTTATTCTTTAGTTATCCTTTAAATTTATTTGTTCATAGTCTATTTAATTGAAACATTTATGAATCAGAATAGTTTCTCTCCCAGCCCCCCACCCCCAAAGGCTATCTCTGTCCCTCTGAGCTTTCACAGTTACTTTAAACAACTGGGCCATTTTTCATCTTTCTTGGGTTTTGAAACAAATAGTTATAGGAACTATTTGTTTCTAGCACTACGTGCTAGAATTCAGGAGTAAAACCTTAGGGCACTGGAGTAATATTTAGAAAAAAAATTTCTATTTGCTCAAGTTTAGTGGTTAAGTCAAGTAAAGTAATTTATTTTTTGAGAAAATTATCTGCCTTATCAAGATTTTCAAATTAATTGCTAAGAAAGGTACTTATCATTTTATTCATTTTTTCAAGTCTTGAAATTTCTACCTTAATTCGAATCAAACATGCTCACCTTTTACCCCAAAAGAATAATGTCTCAAAAAATCAAATCAAATATCCGTTCAGAAAAACCTGTAATAGTCTGAAAATATATAACGACTGGCCAGTCTTTGGTCTATTTATTATAATCAATTGCACAGTTTTTTTCCAAAGAGTAGGGCAGACCAGGTCAATCTGATGTATGCAAGGATAAAGTCCATGGTAAGTTTCTATCCAGGTAGTAAGTATGAATTAGTAGCATCAGTGGTGTACTCCCACACACGATTAATTACAGTATAATTTCCATTGCTTCTTTGTGCATACAGTAGAAGATTTTTAGTGAAGTCCCTTAGGAGACACAAAACCTATCCTCATTGACTTGTAGTGTGAATTTTCAGCTATCTGCTGATAACCAATAGTTGAGAATTCTTACTCCAATAACGTGTCCCCTCTGATGTGCAACCAATGACTGTACTGTTCAGTGCTTCAGTGGACAAAGCTCAGCTTTGAGGGGATCTTTCCTAAGCCTACATCCTAGAAGTGGGCTTCATTCAATTGACACCTTTAAATTGACCCAGTGCCCGCAGATAAGAAACCTCCACTGAGGACTTCTGAATATAACTTACTTAGAAGTCAGGCCTTCTTCTGCCCTGCCCACAGGGATTTACTTAATTTGCCAACACAGTGTCCTAGGATTTGAGGTTATTTAAAAAGTGGGAGAGGAGAAAAACAGTGCATCCATAGCTACAGGAAAATGTTCAGGAATTTTAAGAAGAAAGCGATGAGCCAGGGAAGTGAAAGAGGGAGAGAACGTAAAAAAAAAAAAAAAAAAAAAAATCCCAATGAAATTTCTTCATTAAAAAGAATAGAGAGGGTGGTACGATGGTGGCTCAGTGGCAGAATTCTCGCCTGCCATGCCAGAGACCCGGGTTCAATTCCCGGTGCTCTGCCCATACCTCCCCCCCCACACACACGAAAAAAAAGTAGAAATGCTTTCCTGATTTTTTAAATGTGTACATTCTGCAAAAAACGTTTAAATCAGTTATTTGACCTCAGCTATCACTGCACTTGTAGGCTTTCCCTTAATTATTATACCTAGTACAGTCAGTAATACTTCCCAATCATCAAAGAGAAATCCGAGTTCTCATATTGCAATTGCACCCGGGAGAACTGCGAGTGGAGCGCAAGTCTTGCGACTGCCGGGTAACGAGTTGCCGCTGTAGCTGCGGCGGCGTCACGTTCTTCGTGTCTGTGCACGCTCGAATCGCGGCTGCGGCCGCCCCAGCGCCTAGAAGACGCTCGGCAGCGCCACCTGCTGGAGTGCTCGGCAGAGAGCAGGCGGCCCACTTGGGAGGATTTTTTCAAGAAAATTATCTGCCTCATCAAGATTTTCAAATTAATTGCTAAAAAAGGTACTTATCATTTTATTCATTTTTCCTGCTTGAAATAAAAGAGGAAGAAAAGACATTTCCACATGTAGATTTTTTTTCACTCTAACGTTTATTGATTCTGAAGGAAAACATTTAAAAAGGTTTTTCGGTTTCCCTCCTTTATTTCATTTTCCTTTTTCCTCCCTCTTACCTCTTTTTTTTTCATTATTAAAGTTCCTACATCCTTTCCTACATATATAGTACAGTTTTTAATTTGTTTTTTTATAAACATTTTTAATTATACAACTACGATATGAATCAGTTTGCTTTATAAAAAGTTAAAATTTTACAGGTAAAAATTAAGTCCTTTTCGACCACGATTTCCAGCTAAGGTCTGATTTTCTATACATTTTCAAACATACATTTGTGTGTGTGTTTGTGTGTATATATGTTTGTGTGTCGTCCACATGTACACAAAGAGGACAAAGGAATTGTATCTATTAAACTGAAACCCAAGAACCCTGCACATATGTACAAAGAGGCAAGTACAGCTTTGTTCAGGGCAGCGTGGCTTATCATTTAGAAAATAAATGGAAAGCGATCTAATGTCTCTCAGTTGGGAATGGCTGACTAAGCCAGGGAACCTATTCTGCAGCAGTCAGCGGTTAGAAAGAACATGGCAGGTCTGTAGGTGCCAACCTGAAATGCTCCTCAAGTTGCAGAATAGTACGGACCATATGATAGTGCTGAGGTAAAACAACTTTTAAAGATTTTTTTCATATTAATAATATAACGGTCACTGACTCAACGGCTGTACCAAGCGGTAGAACTGTTTGATTACGTGAATGAAGAGGCAGCAGGCAGAGGTCACTCAGAGGGACCACAGATGCCGTTACAATGTGACTTCTGCTTGCCTTCCCTCTCCCTCTTCCAGGCTGTTCCTAGGGACAAATGGGAGCCAAATTTCAGGTACCCAGCCCTACTTCAGATCATTTCCAGGGAGGAGAGAAGCTGTAGAATGTATCCGGAGATGCTTACAGAGTAATGAAATCCAATATTCCATCCAGAGTGGGAGCCGTGGGCCAGGATGTGTCAGGTCCACACTTGCCTTTGGGTTGCAGTTCATGAGAGAAACCCGGAGTCAGAGCCAGGCTTACTACTACTAATTCAAACAGACCTGGTGAATTCAAAGAGAAGGGATTATTCAAAGGGTACATCCAAGCAGGAAGCAATGGCAATACAGGTTTAAGTAGAAGATGGAAGGAAGAAGTCAGAGACTTGCTGCGCTAAGTGACAGTGATCCGACTGCATGTTTTTTTTTTTTTTTTTTTTTTTGCATGGGCAAGCACTGGGGATTGAACCCGGGCCTCTGGCATGGCAGGCGAGAACTCTGCCACTGCACCAGGGTCGCCAGCCCTCCAACTGCTTTTTATAGGTGCCTTTGGAAAGGAGAAGTTCAGGGCTGCAACCTAGCTCAGACAAAAGATTATTGTGGCTGACTTTTTTATAACTTAAAACTCTATTTTATGCTTTAATTTCTTAGAAGAGAGCTATTGTGTCCGCATCCGATTATGTGGCTGGACTTTGAACATACGAACATCTGCATCATGTACGGACGTGGTAACTCAAACACCAGAACACTTTTTTGAAACAGCCCTAGTTTTCTTTGCAAATTATCATTGAAATATGCTCTTATGATGAATTGTTAGAAATACGGGTTAAATTCAAACCGAAAACGTGTTTTCTCTATTTCTTGCTTCTCTAGACCATGGTCAGCATTAGGAGTGGACTGCGGAGGACGCGTGAACCCATCAGTGCTCTCCAGAAGGAAAGAAGGTGGGAACCACTGTGTATGCACAAAACTGACAGCACAGACTAATCAATAGCACATCCCATTGCTTTTTTTTCCCAACTTTTTTTAATTGTATAATATAACATATATGCAAAGCAGTAGTTTTCAAAGCACTCTTCAACAAGTAGTTACAGGACAAATCCCAGAGTTTGTCATGGGCTACCATACTATACCATCATCTCAGATTTTTTCCTTCTAGTGCTCCAGAACATTTTCCATTGCTTTCATGGGAACATTTTCTACAAAGGTTTTACCATGCTCTTTTTTTTTTTTATTGGGAAAGAATTCCTTAAGCAGAGAAATCATATGATCCCAGTGTAAAGGTTAAATGGGACTTTAACTCTATTCAAGTAGTTAAACAAAACAAAAATCATCTGCTTATTTTAAGATTTAACTTTTAATAGCCTGGTTGTATTCCCTGGATGTTGTTTAAACACTTTCAGTGAAGCATTGATTCTTGTGTTGTTTGTTTGTTTTACCTGCCTCTAAAGACATCAATACACTTTCTCCAATGTGCATCTAACTTCCTACCAGATTTATTAGGTTGCTTCAAGCTGTCATCTTTACTGTGTCTTAGGTAACTAGTCATTCCTTAAGCTCCTTTCTCCTCTTGTCATTCCTTTTAAGACAGAATTCCTGACCCCCTAGTTTTGCTGAGGGAGACCTTGTTTTCAGGCAGAGTGCTTGATTTGTAGTAGATGCTCAAAAAATTAAAGATTCCATGTGTATGTATATAGTGAGATGTGCTTCACCATAAAACTGTATGAAAGAGAATTTTAAAAATTCTTTCATCACGAATTTATCTGGATATATCGCAAGCACTCATGAAAAGAAGCATAATAACTTTAAAGTATGAAAATAATTCAAATGTTGAAATTTTTTATATTTCTGATATTATTAGAAAAACAAGGAACAAGTTCAGAAATAACGTTAAAGGAAGAGTATAGCAACAAAAAGGCAATTTTGAAACTTAAAACAGAGATAGAAAAGGAAATTTGAAACAATTTTTAAAATCTTAATTCTTAAAGTAATTATTTAAATTTAATTATTCCTTCTTATATAATCAATGCCCACTATGTGCATCATTGGTATCCCTGATAAAGCATTCACTGCTACAAAGTATACTAAAGGATAAGGCTGACCCAAACTGGAGGCACCATCCATCAGTGCCATCATTTTAATCAGTGATTTGAATAAAACTGCAAATGCGTGCATGACATGGCGCTGGTAGGAATAGGTAATAAGCTGAATGACAGAATCATGGATCACTGATTCTGAAGATTTTGAAATCACTGAAGATTTTGATAGTATTGTTCTAGTTTGTTAGCTGCCAGAATGCAACACACCAGAGACGGATTGGCTTTTAATAAAAGGGGATTTATTTTGTTAGTTCTTCAGAGGAAAGGCAGCTGACTTTCCACTGAGGCTCTTTCTTACATGGAAGGCACAGGATGGTCTCTGCTGGCCTTCTCTCCAGGCCCCTGGGTTCCAACAACTTTCCCCGGGGTGACTTCTTTCTGCATCTCCAAAGGCCTGGGCTGAGCTGCAAGTGCTGAGATGAGGATTGCTGAGCAGCTTGGTCTGTGCTACCTTGCACTCTCTTATTTAAGCACCAGCCAATTAAGTCAACCATCATTCATTGCAGCAGACACGCCTCCTAGCGGACTGCAGATGTAAATCAGCAACAGATGAGGTTCACGACCATTAGCTCATGTCCACAGCAACAGAACTAGGTATGCTCCCCTGGCCAAGTTAACAACTGAATCTAACTACCACAAGTATGAAACAGTGGAACAATTAATTTGAAAAGCAAAGCAAATTTTAAGAGGAAAGGAAAGACAGCTTCATAACAAATATTATGGGAAAGACCTGAGATATATAGTTATCTGTTCAAATTCAATAATAGCCAATATCACATCACTGATGACTTCAAAAGCAATGCAGAAATTTATATCTTCTGTAGCACACTATCTAAATTAACTTGTTTGGTCAGTTTATTTGAACACAATAATTACATGACCCTTGACTAGGGAGTAAGATCTTTTTGGTTCGTACAGGTTAGTGTGATACCCCGATACATTCCAGAGTAATTTGGGCAGAGAATAAAGAGGTATTTGCAAAACCCCATTGCAGGACTGAGGGAAAATGTGAAACTATTAAACTTCCTCACCTGGGGAATTTCAGATATTCTTGCAAGCATCAGGGACTACCAATTTAACAGGCCAAGCTTACCCTTATGAAACTTATTCCTGCAGATGAGAAGCTAAGCCTACTTATAATTAAGCCTAAAATCACGCCCCAGAGAACCTCTTTTGCTGTGCAAATGTGGGTTGTTTCTCAAAGCCAACTCAGCAGGTAAACCCACTGCCCTTCTCCCTATGTGGGACATGACTCCCAGGGCAATGTGGGACATGACTCCCAGGGATGGGCCTGGCCCTGGCATGGTGGGATTGGGAAAGCATTCTTGACAAAAAGGGGAAAGAGAAATGAAACAAAGTTTCAGTGCTAAGAGGTTTCAAATAGAGGGAAGAGGTCATTCTTGAGGTTATTCTTATGCATTATATAGATATCCCTTTTTAGATTTTAATGTATAAGAATAGATGGAAGGAAATACCTGAAACTATTGAACTGTAGTCCAGTAGCCTTGTTTCTTGCAGATGATTGTATAGCTAAATAACTTTTACAGTGTGACCATGTGATTGTGTAAATCTTGTGGTTGGACACACCCTTTATCCAGTATAGGGACAGATGAATTTAAAAAATTAAGGACAAAAAATAAATAAATAATAGGGGGTGATAAGGGTATGGGATGTTTCGGGTCTTCTTTTTTATTTTTGTTATTTTTATATGTTTTTTTGGGGGAAGTAATGAAAATATTTTAAAATTGTTGTGGTGATGAATGCACAACTATATGATGATACGGTGAACCACTGATTTTACGCTTTGGATGATTGTATGGTATGTAAATATATATCAATAAAATCATGTTAAAAATAAAGCAATGCAATCCCAGACTACTTTAACAGAAGGGATGCCATTCATTCACTAGCTATCTATTTGTTACTCTCCTCTTAACAGACACCAATCAAGGAAGATAATGTTCTGTGCATGGGAGACTTGGTTTAGGAGTGTTTGTGTTCCATTTGAAGCCCGAATAGATGATACATTCAAGCTGCTTAGCTTTGTAAAGCACAACTACACATACGTTGAAAGTTTAGAAATGCAGATTTCAGATCATTTGAGAGGAATTATCATTAAATAATCTGAGCTGTTGTTCATAGTGGATATTTGCGTGGAAAGTACTGGGCTCTCAGTTGCTGGAAATGTTAGCACTCTGGTGAGTTGTGTCCACCATAAATAGTCCATGAGAATCACTCCTTTAAAAAAAGGCAGAGTAAGAATAGATCTCTGCTCCTAATAGAGCTCTCACTATTTTCACCTGGATTGTGGAAGGATGGGTGACACGTGCCCTCTAGTTGTTCAAAAATGGTGGGTAAGCCAGAGAGGGGGAAGTGGATGGGATTGTGGACAAAACGTGGTTCCTGCAAGCACAAAACGTTACAGAAAATACTTTCTACAGAGGCTTTCTGGGAATATTTCTGTATTGTCTACTGGGTAAAACTCCTGGGGTCTCTCCTCTCAGAAATTCCATCATAATGATCTACTTGAAACTCTAATTACGATCAAGATTTTTTAGAGTCAGACTTGTTTCACCTGTGTTTGACTGTCTGAAAGTTTGAAGGCTGTCTTTTAGAGGACTCCTGCTTTGCATGAGAGCCCAAACTAAATCCCAAGACCTTTTCAGGGCCCTACAGAATTAGGAATTTCAAAGGTGCTAACATGCGTAAATGTTGTTGTATTTCATGCCAGGGGGATGAAATGTACTTTCATATGCCAACAGCACTGATCAAAGAATAAAACTTCACTTTATTTAGTCAGTTTTGATTGTATGTCAACTATGCCAGAGATTGTTCTAAGCGTGGGCCTGGGAATACAATCAAAAGAGGAGGGAAGAAACTTGCCTTTGTGCAACTTATATTCTAGTAGGAATGAAGAGACAATAAGCCCATAAGTAAAATAATAAATAATACATGTAGTATGCCAGATACTATGAATACCCTGAAGTTTGAAGACTGGAGACAAAGCCAAAATCTCAGATCTCTTCAAACTCGGCAGCAATTAGAAGACAAATAAAGCAGGACAGGGGATAGGAGATGCCGAGAGAAAGGTTGTGGTTGTGGTTTGCAATTTCAAATAAGGTAGTCAGGGAGGGCCTCACTGTAAATGGAGCATGTGAGCAAAGACTTGAAGTAGGAGAGTGAGCAAGCTGAGCAGGAACCTGAAGGAGGAAGGAGGGTTCCAGGCAGAGGGAAATGATGAAAGTGCAAAGTCCCTGATGGGAGAACATTTCTGGTGTGTTCAAAGAACAGGGAAGAGCTCTGTGTGGCCATAGGAAGATAAGGAAAGGAGGAGAATGCAGATGAGGTTGGAGAGGTAAGGGGGTCTTACCCATCTTCTAGAGTCATTTTGTAGGATCTTCTCAACCTGTTTAAGGACTTCGGGTTACTCTAAGTAAAGAAAGGAACCATTGGAGAGTTTTGAGGAGATATATAATCTTATTTGATCAGACTTTTGTTTTAAAAGAATTACCCTGACTGCTTGGTTCATTCTTTAAATCAATGAATACTAGACTTGGGAAGAAAAACCAAAGCAGGCCTACAATTTATGAACTGAATCATTGTTCTTTCTCTTCGGTGTTTTCCTGTGGCCATACCATTAATACTATCATTTGAAATGGAGTTTGCCTAAACAAAACAATAATGGAGATAGTCAATATTCAGATTTAAGTAATCATTGAAGCTATGCGTCAAAAGTAATCCATAACATGCATGGTGAGCTTTCTAAAATGCCTCTAAATAAATGAAATTTTCAGTGGAATTGGATCTGTCATGGATAAAAGGACAGCTGTGTGTGGTGAAGAGTCAAGCGGTATAAAATGATATTGGTTATAGAGGGCCCAGCCACTCCAGAACATCAGCTAGTTCCATCTTCCTACCCCATGCAACTGACAGCCCCTTCCAACATGAAAGTGTTAGAACAGGCATATCCCATATACCCCCAAAGAGTGGGAGAAACATCAGGGGTAATGGTGGAGTTGTACAGAAAAGGTATGGTTTAATAGATGAGTATGATTGCTGGAAAAAAAAAAGACAAACCAGGAGTCAAAGGCAGAGAAAGGAGGATTCCCAGGACAGTGCCATGTGATGGGGGACCACCATCAGCCAAATGGTATGGAGTCCAGGAGAAAGCACAGTACAGCCTCGTCATGACTTGATTTTGGACTTCAAGACTCCTAAACCATGAGCCAATAAATTCCTGTTGTTAAGCCAAAAAAAAAAAAAATAGTATTTGTTAATGTTAGATAATATTCAAGGCACAAGCTTCTTCAGCATCTGCTCCCAAAGGTAGTTTTGGAGTACGTTTCCTAAGGCTCTAGGTAGTCTGGCCTACCTAGACTAGTGTGCTGGCCTCTTGTTCTTCCAACTCTCTCAAATCATGTCCTCTATTCAGGCGTTTTAAAAATAGTTAAGCCAATGCAAAGACAAGATGCCAGCAATCTACGGCTCCCTGGAAGAACTAAGTTGTAGATTTGAAACAAAGATTCAGAAACTTACAACCAACCAGAATCTTCTGTGGACCAGTCTACACCAGATGGGACTGGACCTACAGGTATAAAGTATGTGAGGCATTGGCCATCTGGACCATCTGGAAGTCAGACCTCCAGTCCTCTGGCCCAGGGAGGGCTGCAGCCTGAAGCTTCATGCTTGAATTTGATGAGACTCTTCCCTTACCCTCTTCTCCCCAAACCTGGACTGTCTTCCCCTTCCATCCTCCGGATTATTTCCTTCTCTTTCATGGAGATAGGGCCAATGGGAGAGAGCAGTATGGGTGTCATTTAGAAGCAATGGTTCTCGGCAAAAGGGATATTTATAGAATTGGTACCTAAACATTTGGATCTTTACATTCTTAAAAAAAATTTGAGAGCCCCCAAGGAGCTTTTCTTTCTGTGGGGTATTTACCATAATTAAAATTAAAACTTAGAAATTGTTTTAAAATTTACTGATTAATTTAAAATAAAATAATAAAATTTATTGATCAATTTATGATAAAATAATGAACTCATTTATTCCTCCCAAAATGTAGTGATATGAATGGCCCTGTCTTGCACATCTCTTCAATGTTGAGAATTAAAAAGACAGCTGGATTCTCACATCTGCTTCTGCATTCAATCTGTTGCAAGATATTATTTTGGTTGAGGTTTATGAAGAAAATCCACACACACAGATTTATAGTTGTAAAAGAGAAAAGTATTTTAATAACCTTTTCAGATAATAGGGCATATTCTTCCTTGGTACTACACTAAAATATGATGAATGGTAGTTTCTTAAAGGATAAACCTGAAACCATATTTATTTCACACTCTTTCATTAAAATCTAGTGTTCTATTGTGCTCTTTGAATGGCTCTTGGCATGGTTTGGTAGCATCATTCATTGATTATTTGGAAAATATTAGTCCACTCAGCTATATTAAATCTGCCAATGTTGGCCCATCTCATTATACAATATTTAAATATAACATTATTAATATTACCACTAACCTCTTTAAAAAAGTGTTTAAGATTTGGAAAGCTATCTATCAAGTTTATAATGGTGAATACAACTTTTCCATAATTCTAATTTTTGCTTAAAATGGTAACTGTTAAATCAGCAACAAAACTGTTAATTATTTTCCCTCCAGTGACAGTTCCACTTCATTCGTTTGTTGTTGCTGCTGTTTTGCATGGGCAGGCACCGAATTCATGCGTTTTTAAGAAAATGTGTGCCAAATACCCAAGTCCGAATAACTGTGCCAGTGAATCCTTCACACCAGTGCTTTTCCCTGAGGCAACTTTTGCATTTCTGTATGCATCAGAAATGGTTTATGCACACTTCTCATTTCATCATGTACAATATTTTAAAAGAAGTGTGTATTAATAAAATTAAGAACTTTATTTTCCTCCTTCAAGGATATTCATAGTGAACTGACTTTTTAAAAAAAAAACTGTGAGCGCGTGATGTTGAAAAATACCAAGACTATTAGGACTGTTTGGTGATGCTACATTTATTCATGCTAAGTTGTTGCTTTTGTTTCATTAGTGAAAATAGCAACACAATAAAAAGGCAAATAACATCAGGTTTTGTGAAAATATGTCATTTTGACTTCGTGGACCCCTAAAAAGGTCTTGGGGACTCCCGACTGGGACCAGAGATCAGACTTTGTGAATTGTGCTTTATGGGGAGCACACCCCCTAGATTTTATACCTATGGACTATCGTGAACCCCTCACAACTTACCTACCTAGATAGAGCATGATGAACACATTTGTTGTAACCATTTCCATCTATCAGCTCAACATGTGCTGCCATTTCCCCAAATTCCTTAGGATATTTTTAAAGCATGGTGTTTTTTAGAACCTAAATTTTCCCAAATTCCTTGTGATATTCCTTGTGACATATTAAAAACTCGGTTGTGCCAATTCTTGTAGGGAATTTTAGGTTGAATATAAATTTAACAATGTACTTAGAGAGTAGAAAGAAAAGTCTTGCATAAAAATTTCCCATTGGAATATTGAACTTTAATGCATTCATGAAAACAGTCAGATAAATATTAACTTCCTCATAAATGGAGTTTTTATTTTAATCTGGGCAGTGTTGCCTTCATCTTTCTCCTGCCAAAATATGGTTTCCAAGAGTGACCATTCTTCAGCTGAAAGGTTTTGGAGGGGAGGAGATTCTTCCCAAATCAGAAATGCCACTGAGAAGGGTTTGGAATCAGAACATCTTCCTAATTCCACCATGGTTGACAGAAGTCACTGATTTCGAGAAAATGCAGAGCATGCTTCATCAAATTCTGAGTCATCAGAGGCCAGTTTGCAACCAAAGTCAGTGTAAAACACCAAGACACAAAGTCAAGCACAAAAGACATTGAAGGAACTCCTTAGCTCCCTACCGAGTTCTCAGTTGGACTTGTGGCAGGACCACATCCAAATTGCTCCTGCCGAAATGAGTAATCCTGCCCTGGCTCCTGCTGAAAGGAAAGAGACAGTTTACACTAAGGAGAAAAAGAATGGGCAAGACAAAGAGGAACTGCAACAACTGTTGGCAAAACTTATGACGCACTTTGCTCTTGAAATGCCACCAGGTAGTTTCTATAGTCTGCAGAGACAATGATGGCTGGGAATTCAGGCTGCCTTTCAAAACACTTGATTTTATAACATTGTGGATTAGCCTAACAGCTGTAATTCATCTAAAGTAATAAGAGTTTTGAATTTTTTGGACGTCAGTAGTATCCTTGAACTTGATCCCTAGCATTGCCTAATTCATAGAGTTATTCTGAGCATTAGAAATGACAAACCATGTAAGACTTTAATACATCATCTAGCATATAGTAAGCATTCTGTAAATGCCTATTATTTTGTCATTGCGACTATTATTTTCAGTAGCTCCATTTCACATAGAACTGGGCAATCTGATGTCACCATTTAAAATGGAAGTAATAACAATGCTCTCTTTCTAGAGGTGTCTGTAAGTAGTATTCTCATAATCATTCCTAAATTCTGAAGTTTTATTCTTAAATTCTTCCTTACTATTGCTGTATCTTGTGTTTTGAAGCGGCGTTGCCTTATTCTTAGAGTTACTTCCTTACCTTATATCTCTCTTATATATCCACATCCTTTTCTTCTTTAAGCAAGCTGAGGCTCTTTTTGTTTGAAAGATCATCTAGAGACTTGTGATAAAAATAAGGGATATTATTTTATTTTATCCTGTTTCTGTATCAGAGGAGTCCTTCTCAGAATATTTCGGAGTTAGCAAACTGTAAAGTGGGCACATAATAATTAAGAGTTTTATTCAGAACTTGGTAGAGTCAAGTAATGAAGTAATCATTTGATGGTTCCAAAAAACTCTACTGTGTATGAATTGGGGTTGTAATCTTCGTATTAGAGAAAACAAAGTCACAAAGATGCCAGAAGCCTGCTCAGAGTGCCTGAGACAAAGACAGTATGGGAACTCCTTGTGCCTGCTTCTTAGGAGGACAGAAGATTCCACCTTCTGTAATTCCATCCAGGCATTCTTGGGGTCATGATAAGTACTCTAAGCAAAGTCAATATCTACTTGACTTTTTTAGTAAAAATTCACATAAAAATTGGGCTTAATAGAAAAGTTTATTTAGTCTGTGATATCTTCATCTTTTAATTATTTTTTGTTTTTGTTTCTCCAAATGAGATTATGGAAGATACTGATTTCTAAAAGGCTATGTTGTTTCAGCTCTCACACATTTAGTAAACTGTATTGTATATTTGAGATCCCCAGTAAAGCAGATCTTGTACATATATTTGGAAGACAAAATCCTAACATTTGTGCAGTTTAACAGCTAAAGCAAAAAGATTCATGCATATTTTCAGAAACTTTATCAATGTCTCTATGTATTTTTATATCTTTGTATATACACATAATTATATCATTAAAAGGAGAATCATGAAAGGGTAAAATCTATTTCAAATTCAGATCTCTCATACACACACACACACACACACACACACACACACACACACAAAAGGTGGGAGGGGGAAAAAGAAAAAAATTCAGATGACACAGCAATGTATAATGATACAATTAGCATTATTCAATCTTGTAAAAAATATAAAAATATATGTCTCAAAAATTCATCTCTGTTTCCACATACAATCTCAATAGAACCATTGAGATGCTTTTGTAGGAAGTATTCATTATTATCAGACAAATGTGCTTATGATATTAGCATCAAAGTACACATATTTCTTACTATAGTATTCTCTACTTTGATATGATTCAACAAATACTAATTGATGAGATTTAATTTTATAGTCATGCTTCTCCTATATTAGTCTTATTTCTTTGAGACTATGAAAGTTTGTATCCTAATCCAATCTGGTATGGAATATGATCCTGTTTGCAAACTGTATTAGTTAGGGTTCTCTAGAGAAACAGAATCAACAGGGAACACTTGCAAATATGAAATTTATGAAAGTGTCTCATGTGACCGTAGGAACGCAGAGTCCAAAATCCACAGGGCAGGCTGCGAAGCCGATGACTCCAATGGATGGCCTGGATGAACTCCACAGGAGAGGCTCACCAGCCAAAGCAGGAATGCAACCTGTCTCCTCTGAGTCCTCCTTAAAAGGCTTCCCATGATTGGATTTAGCATCACTAATTGCAGAAGACACTCCCCTTTGGCTGATTACAAATGGAATCAGCTGTGGATGTAGCTGACGCGATCATGACCTAATCCTATGAAATGTCCTCATTGCAACAGACAGGCCAGCGCTTGCCCAATCAGATGAACAGGTACCACAACTTGGCCAAGTTGACACCTGTCCCTAACCATGACAGTTCACCCCTTGTCAACTTGGCACATATATATATATATATATATCACCTTAGACCATACTTAATTTCCAAATGAAAACAAATAAGCACACATTTTTTCTTTTACCTGACAATACTCAACTGTCCTGCATATAACTGGAAACACATTAAATCTCTCCAGAATAGCGTGCAAATCCTTGGGCAACATTCATTCTTAAACTTGATATCTTACAACTTAAATAGTATAACACAAACAAAACAGCATTACAGTCCTCGTTTCTGTAACTGATCACGTGGTCGAAGTTCATATTTATCACTACCTTCTTCCACTACCCATTCCATGTTCCCTTTCCCCTCAGCAAGTACTTCAGCTGGCCGTGGTTCTTTGCCTGGTGGGGTGACCCAAACCTTCATTCCTGAAGTCTCAGAGCCATTAGTGGTCCTGCCTGGATTGTGTTGTTGCAGCTTTCCATTGATTTTAATCACAGGGCATGGTAGTACTAATAGACGCCCCAGGGGATCTCCTATATTCCAAGAAAACTCTTCTTTACCTCCATTATGTAGTTGCAGTCCTACTTCCTTCTGATAGTCAGGGTCAGTTACCCCAGACAATAATGTAATCCCCTTCTTGGTGTGTTGATCCAGAGGCATAAGTAGCCCAAAGTGGCCAGGTGGCAATCTTAACTTCCAGTTCAGTGGTATCACTGTTGTTTCTCCTGGAGAAAGCACACCCTGTTTTGGAACTAAAACCTGTAGACCAGCAGAACTCAGGGTAGCAGGGACAGGAAGCAAAAATTTTCCTAGTGGATCACTAGGAGTAATAGTGAGTGGCACCACACCCATTTCTACCCCTTGGTTCCTGGACCCATGGATCCTGGCTATGGGAGAAACAACACCATACAGCGGACGCTGATTCAGAGCATACACAGCTTCCTGGAGAACATTACCCCAGCCTTTCAAGTTTTTGCCACCTAGTTGGCACCGTAATTGAGTTTTCAAAAGGCCATTCCACCGTTCTATCAATCCAGCTGCTTCTGGATGATGGGGAACATGGTAAGACCAGAGAATTCCATGAGCATGTGCCCATTCCCGCACTTCATTTTCTGTGAAGTGTGTTCCTTGATCCGAAGCAATGCTATGTGGAATACCATGACGATGGATAAGGCATTCTGTAAGCCCACAGATAGTAGTTTTGGCAGAAGCATTGCGAGCAGGGAAAGCAAACCCATATCCAGAGTATGTGTCTATTCCAGTTAGAACAAATCGCTGCCCCTTCCATGAAGGGAGTGGTCCAATGTAATCAACCTGCCACCATGTAGCTGGCTGGTCACCTCAGGGAATGGTGCCATATCGGGGGCTGAGTGTGGGTCTCTGCTGCTGGCAGATTGGGCACTCAGCAGTGGCTGTAGCCAGGTCAGCCTTGGTGAGTGGAAGTCCATGTTGCTGAGCCCATGCATAACCTCCATCCCTACCACCATGACCACTTTGTTCATGAGCCCATTGGGCAATAACAGGAGTTGCTGAGGAAAGAGGCTGACTGGTATCCATAGAACGGGTCATCTTATCCACTTGATTATTAAAATCTTCCTCTGCTGAAGTCACCCTCTGGTGTGCATTCACATGGGACACAAATATCTTCAGGTTTTTAGCCCACTCAGAAAGGTCTATCCACATACTTCTTCCCCAGACCTCTTTGTCACCAATTTTCCAATTATGGTCTTTCCAAGTCCCTGACCATCCAGCCAAACCATTAGCAACAGCCCATGAGTCAGTATACAAACGCACCTCTGGCCAGTTTTCCTTCCAAGCAAAATGAACAACCAGGTGCACTGCTCGAAGTTCTGCCCACTGGGAGGATTTCCCCTCACCACTGTCCTTCAAGGACACCCCAGAAAGGGGTTGTAATGCTGCAGCTGTCCACTTTCGGGTGGTACCTGCATATCGTGCTGAACCATCTGTAAACCAGGCCCGAGTTTTCTCTTCCTCAGTCAATTCACTGTAAGGAACACCCCAAGAGGCCATAGCTCTGGTCTGGGAAAGAGAAGGTAATGTGGCAGCAGGAGTGGAAACCATGGGCATTTGTGCCACTTCTTCATGTAACTTACTTGTGCCTTCAGGACCTGCTCTGGCTCTATCTCGTATATACCATTTCCACTTTACAATAGAGCACTGCTGTGCACACCCAACTTTATGGCTTGGTGGGTCAGACAACACCCAACTCATGATAGGCAACTCAGGTCTCATGGTAACTTGGTGGCCCATGGTTAAGCGTTCAGTCTCTACTAAGGCCCAATAGCAGGCCAAAAGCTGTTTCTCAAAAGGAGAGTAGTTATCTGCAGCAGATAGCAAGGCTTTGCTCTAAAATCCTAAGGGTCTGCGTTGTGATTCTCCTATAGGGGCCTGCCAAAGGCTCCAGACAGCATCTCTATTTGCCACTGACACTTCCAGCACCATTGGATCTGCTGGATCATATGGCCCAAGTGGCAAAGCAGCTTGCACAGCAGCCTGGACCTGTCGCAGAGCCTCCTCTTGTTCAGGTCCCCACTCAAAATTAGCAGCTTTTCTGGTCACTCGATAAATGGGCCGGAGTAGCACACCCAAATGAGGAATATGTTGTTGCCAAAATCCAAAAAGACCAACTAGGCGTTGTGCCTCTTTTTTGGATGTGGGAGGGGCCAGATGCAGCAATTTATCCTTCACCTTAGAAGGGATATCTCAACATGCCCCACACCACTGGACACCTAGAAATTTTACTGAGGTGGAAGGCCCCTGTATTTTTGTTGGATTTATCTCCCATCCTCTGACACGCAAATGCTTTACCAATAAATCTAGAGTAGGTGCTATTTCTTGCTCACTAGGTCCAATCAACATGATATCATCAATATAATGGACCAGTGTGATGTCTTGTGGGAGGGAGAAACGATCAAGGTCTCTGCGAACAAGATTATGACATAGGGCTGGAGAGTTGATATACCCCTGAGGTAGGACAGTGAAAGTATATTGCTGACCTTGCCAGCTGAAAGCAAACTGTTTCTGGTGGTCCTTACTAATAGCTATTGAGAAAAAAGCATTTGCCAGATCAATAGCTGCATACCAGGTACCAGGGGATGTATTGATTTGCTCAAGCAATGATACTACATCTGGAACAGCAGCTGCAATTGGAGTTACCACCTGGTTGAGTTTACGATAATCCACTGTCATTCTCCAAGACCCATCTATTTTCTGCACAGGCCAAATAGGAGAGTTGAATGGGGATGTGGTGGGAATCACCACCCCTGCATCTTTCAAGTCCTTAAGAGTGGCAGTAATCTCTGCAATCCCTCCAGGAATACGGTATTGCTTTTGATTTACTATTTTGCTTGGTAGGGGCAGTTCTAGTGGCTTCCACTTGGCCTTTCCCACCATAATAGCCCTCACTGCGCGAGTTAGAGAACTAACGTGGGGATTCTGCCAGTTGCTCAGTATGTCTATGCCAATTATACATTCCGGAACTGGGGAAATAACTACAGGGTGGGTCCGGGGGCCCACTGGATCCACTGTGAGATGGACCTGAGCTAAAACTCCATTGATCACCTGGCCTCCATAAGCCCCCACTCTGACTGGTGGTCCAGAGTGACGTTTTGGGTCCCCTGGAATTAATGTCACTTCTGAACCAGTGTCTAATAATCCCCAAAATATCTGATCATTTCCTTTTCCCCAATGCACAGTTACCCTGGTAAAAGGCCGTCGGTCTCCTTGGGGAAGACTTAGAGGAAGGTTAACAGTATAAATTTGTGGCAGTGTAACAGGTTTCTCCCCCATAGGGACCTGGCCTCCCCTTCATTCAAGGGGCTCAGGGTCTGTAAACTGTTTCAAGTCTGAAAATTGGTTAAGGGGCCGTGACTCTGTGTTTTTGTAATTCAGGTTAGACTTCTGTTCCCTTGACCTAGAACTCTTTTGTTTATACAGCTCCAACAAGAATTTTGTAGACTGCCCTTCTATTGTATTTCTAGGCACCCCATGATTTACTAGCCAGTGCCACAAATCTCTGCGTGTCATATAATTTTGATGCCTCCTTTGAGTTGGTTGTCTATTATAATACCCACGTCTACCCTGTCTTTGGTGATTAAGTGCTGCCACCTGGCTTCTGCCAACTCGGGATCCTGTCATCCCCATTGTGTTTAAGGATTCCAGCTCAGTGACAGCAGTTCCTACAGTAATATCTGACCTACAGAGAAGTGCAACCACAGAGCTCTTGAGGGATGATGGTGCTAGTCTCACAAATATATTTCTCACTGTTCTGGTAAAAGGTGCATCCTCTGGACATTTCTGGGGTGTAAGAGCAGGCTTTGCATGATAAATCCACTCTAACATCCCAATCTCTCTAAGCCTCTGGATCCCCTCATCTACATTATACCAGGGCAGTTCTGGCATTTCAACCTCAGGTAATGTTGGCCACCTTTTGATCCATGTTTCAACCAACCACCCAAACAAGCTATTAACACCTTTTCTAACTGCTCTAGCTATAACATTGAATGCAGAATCTCTGCTTAGTGGGCCCATATCAATAAATTCAGCCTGATCCAGCCTTATATTCCTCCCACCATTATCCCACACTTTTAAAATCCATTGCCACACATATTCCCCTGATTTCTGTCTATATAAATTGGAAAACTCACACAGTTCTTTTGGAGTATAACGTACCTCCTCATGTGTGATACTTTGTACCTCACCTTTAGGGGCCTGTTGGGACTTTAGTCTAGTTACAGGTCTAGAAGAAATGAGGGGTGGTGGAGGTGGGTCATGAAAAGAATTAGAAGTATCTTCCAAGCCATTTGCTTCAGGGCTTTCATTTGCAGTTTCATCTGGTGAAACAGGATTAATAACTCTAGGGCTAATCCCTTCAGGAGGAGGTTGGGTGGCCAATTCCTCAAGGCAGGCAGGAGGTGGGGCGGCTATGTCCTCAGGGCAGACTATTACAGGGTTATCTAAAGAAGGCTCAGCATGGTCTAGGGTTTCAACCTCACCCCCAACATCATTATCAATCCATATGTCACCATCCCATTTTTCAGGGTCCCACTCCTTTCCAATCAATGCCCTCACTTTAACGGCAGACACCATGCAAGACTGAGATTTCAGTTTACGTTGTAAAGTTGCTACTCTAACAATAAGATTCTGAGTCTGATTTTCAGAGATCTCAAGTCTACGGCTACAGGAAATAAAATTTTCCTTCAGGATACTCATAGAAACCTCTACATCTTTCAGACGGCACTTAAGCTTCTTGTTTGAAGCCTTAAGCCCATCCCTTTCACCCT
Organism: Tamandua tetradactyla; assembly: GCF_023851605.1. Lineage (NCBI taxonomy): Eukaryota > Metazoa > Chordata > Mammalia > Pilosa > Myrmecophagidae > Tamandua > Tamandua tetradactyla. The sequence continues at coordinate 181,995,742 of NC_135329.1, read as the reverse complement.
TTAATGTAGACAGTGTATCTAACAACAACCAACCAACATCTCTATAACTCTTATTTCTACAAAACTCTGTAAAGGTGTCAAAAACATTATCCCCCAGAGTCTGCCTTCATACAAGCGAAGTATTAGGAGAATCGAATGATGATATTTTGACTATCTCCTTTGCCAACTCAGTCCATGGATTGGGAGTGTCATTCTGATTACGGGAATCAGAGTCCTTAGTGTCTCTGAGCCCAGTCAGAGTAGAAAACCATTCATAAAAACCCATTTTTAAGATTCTGTTCCTTAAGAACCACTCCTGGTACCAAGATGTATTAGTTAGGGTTCTCTAGAGAAACAGAATCAACAGGGAACACTTGCAAACATAAAATTTATGAAAGTGTCTCACGTGACCGTAGGAATGCAGAGTCCAAAATCCACAGGCAGGCTGCGAAGCCGATGACTCCAATGGATGGCCTGGATGAACTCCACAGGAGAGGCTCACCAGCCAAAGCAGGAATGCAACCTGTCTCCTCTGAGTCCTCCTTAAAAGGCTTCCCATGATTGGATTTAGCATCACTAATTGCAGAAGACACTCCCCTTTGGCTGATTACAAATGGAATCAGCTGTGGATGTAGCTGACGTGATCATGACCTAATCCTATGAAATGTCCTCATTGCAACAGACAGGCCAGCACTTGCCCAATCAGATGAACAGGTACCACAACTTGGCCAAGTTGACACCTGTCCCTAACCATGACACAAACTCTACATGCCCACTGACAATATGAATTATAAAAACACATTCCATAATTTATGCATAATCATGTATGTCTACCAAAATTATACTGAACTAAATCACAGCCAGAATTAGTTTTATTTCTATCTATCACTGATTCATCAGATAACAACATGAAGTCTCTGATAGTCTTACTGTCCCAAGCTATTTTTTTAATTTAAGGGATATTGGGAGCATTATAAAGATCTGCTTTTTATAAAATGCCAGGATTTTCTCAGACATAGTGCCAATATAATCACCCAGTGTTGTAATTATCCTAGAAGCTGACAACCTTTTTGGACAGCAGATTTGCTAAGAAGGCAACATATTTTAGAAATTAAGATGAACTTTATATTATTTAAAAGCTTAATAAAACTAAAACAGCAACTCTGATGGTCAGCTTTGGGCAGTTGTTGACATTAAGTGAATAGAGTCATTTGGTATTAAGATCTAAGATAATGGAATTTCAAGAGACTGTGAGTAGGGAGCCCAGAATAAATATGAGGGCCTTTAATGCTGCATAGCTTAATCTAATGCCTAGATACATCCCAGAGTAGATAATCAAAAAGTATTGGCAAAGTCCCTTAAGGGATAGGAGAAAAAATATGAAACTATTAAACTTTAACACTACGGAAACCCCAGATACTGTGTCAAACATTAGGGACACCCAAATCAACAGGCCAAGTCCTTGATCTTGAGGCTTGTTCTCGTGAAGTTTGTGTATGTAGCAGAGAAGCTTAGCCTACCTGTAGTTATGCCTAAGAGTTACTTTTGGAGGACCTCTTTTGTTGTTCAATGTGACCTTTCTCTCTCTAAGCCCAACTCTGCAAGTGAACTCATTGCCCTCCCCACTACATGGGATACAACATCCAGGGGTGAAAGCCTCCCTAGTGGTTTGGGAGATGACTCCTAGGGATGAGTCTGTCCCTGAAACCATGGGATCAATAATGTCATCCTGACCAAAAAGGGGGAAAAGAAGTGTAACTAATAGAATATCAGTGGCTGAGAGAGTTCAAATAGAGTCAAGAGGCTATTCTGGAGGTCACTCTCATGCAAGCTTCAGTTAGACATTGCTACCTAACAACTTGCCAAACCCCAACCAAAACCATCCCAGCCAATCCTAAAGAGCACCTAGGATGATATATAGGATTTTAAAAGGTTAACTTTCTAGAAACCTACAAGCTCCAGATGGATCCCTGTACCCGATAAGTCCTGAAATGCAGAGGGCCAGCCTCTCCAGAGCATCAACTAGTTCCATCCCCCTACCCCATATTATCGACAGCCCCTTTTAACATGAAAAAGTTAGAATGGCATAGCTCAAATACCCCTAAAGAGTGGGAGAAAGATCAAAGGTGATACAGAAAAGGTAGGGCTTAACAAATGAATATGATTGCTGAATCATTATATTGATGTTTATTTTAGTCTCCAGTATCTTAGAGCACTAGAAGTAAAAGCCTAAAATTGTGGAATTGTAACCCATACCAAACTCTGAAATCTGTTCTAACAACTAATTATCTCACTGTGGTTTGAAATTCATTGCTTTTTTGTATATATGTTATTTTTCACAAAAAAGAAAGAAAAAGTCTATTGTGATGATAAAAATATACATATATATTTTTTCTAGCCTCCAGTATTATGGAGCAGCTAGAAGGAAAAATCTGAGCTGATGGAATGATAGCCCATGACAAACTCTGGGATCTGCTCTGTAACTACTTGTTCAAGAGTACTTTGAAAATTATTGCTTTTTTCTTTCTTTGCTTTGTACATATGTTATATTATACAATTTAAAAGTTTAAAAAGAGACTGCTTAATGAAAAAGAGAGAGTCAGGTAGTTGCTCTCCCCCCTACATAGGACATGACATCCAGGGGTGAAAGCTTTATTAAATTCAAAAGATACAGAAAATCAGTAATGAACAATTCGTTCAAACTTGGGATAAAAGAATTAGATTTGAAAGATTGTTTAGTACGACTTGCTTCTGTGATGATAAAGCACATAAACCTCTAGTTTTACTTTTTCATTAAATTATTTTCTCTCTAATTGTGAGTGAAATTTCCTGTAGTTAAGTTCTTGGATTCTTCTCCCCACTTCTTTTCCATCCCTCTTTTGTCATTCCTTTGCCACTGGGGTTTTCAACAAGGAGAGGGCAACGAATGAGAGGGAAGGGTGGGGGTGGGGTGGGAAAAGAGTATGCCGATTGGGTTAGGGAGGGCGTGATTCAGGGTGGGATATAGGGGGCCAATTCCTGTTCCTTCTTCCCTACCTAGAACCATCCTACAAACTGTTATTTTATATAATCAGAAAATGAAATTTAACTCCCGCAAATTCTAGGGAAATAAAGAACAGGGATTTAGAAGCCCAGGAAAGAGAAATTCAGCACTGTATCTCTATTTTAGCTGGAAGGTAATTGTTTCAAACGTTGCCTGGGAATCCTAGCTGCACGTGCTGATCTCTAAATGGAGATACAGTATTACTGCAGAGTTTGAGAACAGCTGTTTTAGAGTGTGCTATCTGGTTGCCTAGATCTGTGCTAGGAGATGTGGGAAATTGGACTGAAGAAGGCCAAACCTGGTTGGATTAGTAGTATTGATCATGGTAAATCATAGCCATTTTATTGGCTAGCTAGCTGAGGGAAAGACCATTGTCATTGGGAACTGAGGAGAGATAGATTCTCTATTTTCTCTGTGTTAGAGTTTTATCAACTTGAGAACCTACAGGAACATTTCTCTGAAAGTCACCCATGTTTATTAATTTCAGGTCTGCAGTTTTCAGTAACCTTGGACCTGTACTGTGGAGCTGAGCCAGTGTGTAAGGCCTTTTCTGCCCTTATTGATGAAATCACCTTGCCCAGCTGAAAGTGAAAGAGTCCAAGCTCAACAGTCTGTTGGTGTAATGACAAATCACATTTTCAAAATCTGTGATAAAGCTATTAAGCTTCTTTATCAATATTCAGTATGAAGAAAAGAAGTTTTATTTTTTATTACCCTATTCATGTATCTTAGTTCTTCAGTTCATTGTTAAGTCTTTGGGGAAGGGGGTTCGTGGAGAGAAAAGGAGAGGAGTGGGAGAATCAAATTCAGGTGTGTCAGGTCTCAGTCTGAGTGCCATATCTTACTTTGAATTCCCTGGTAATAATTTTCAAGTGTGTGATCTACAGGAAGGCATGCAATTCTCTTCTTCCAGTATCATTTGAATTACCAAATTGATGAGCTCATTTTCTCTCTGGATGCTCCTGCTAGAGAACAGGCTTGGCAAATAACAGAAGACCCAGGACCATTTAATTGGTCAGTTTCCCTTTAGAAAGGAATAAGGTCTCAGGCTTTTCTTAATCTCAGTTCCATGATGCCAATTGTCTTGGTTAGCTAAAGCTGCAGGAGTGCAATATTTCAGAAATGGGTTGGCTTTTTCAATGGGGATTTATTATTTGTAAGTTATAATTCCAAGGCCATGGAAATGTCCAAATTAAGGCATCAACAAGATAACTTCACTGAAGAAAGGCTGATGGTATCTGAGTGCCTGTCACATGTAATGGTGTCTCCAGATCCTTCGCTCCCATGTTCCATGCTTTTAGGTTCCTCTGTGTCCTTGCTTACTTCTTGGGAGACATCTTTCTGAGTTCTCTGTATCCTGCGGGCCTTCTCTTAGCATCTCCATGGCATGTTTCTCTTTCTCTGTGTCTTTCACTTGGTTTCATCTCTCTGCTCTCTGTGTTTTCTGTTTTTACTCTCTTCAGAGAGAACCCCAGTAAAAGGATTGAGACCCACCTGGAATTGGATGGGACACATATCCATTTGATTGAAATAATCTAATCAAAAGAACCCACCGACAATGAGTCTGAACCCACAAGAATGGATTAAAAGAACATGGCTTTTCTGGGATACATAACACATTCAAACCTGCACATCAATCTCTTCTGTTTTTGTTTTTATTTCAATTTTTTTTTGTATTTTAATTGATAGGTGGATTAGTTGACTGCCTGATTACTTCCCCACCTACTGTGCTGTGACTTAAAATAAAACACAGGTATCATATGATCAGAACCAATTGGGAATATTATCGTTTTCATTAGCAGAAGCCACAATGGTGAAGAGACTTGGGGAAATTGTCAGCGTGTCTCTAAAGTTTTAGTCTTTTCTTCAGACTTGTATACTATATGCACTATATCTTTTAATTTAATATTGTCTTTAAATGACTTACACTTGCTTGCAGTTTTTAATAGGGAAATTATAGAATTCTTGTAAGTTATAAGGCAGTATCTCTTGACATAAATAGAAGATAACCATAAAATAAATGTCACTATTATGATAAAAATTGTCCATCCTTGCATGACCAGTATAAGTTCACAGGCCATCAGGATAGCAACACTGCTGTGGCATAAGGTGTTCCTGCCTTGTCCTGGAAGAGGCAGCAATACCATGTCTCTTTGCCCTATAAACATCCCAACCAACATTCGTTCCCACCCTGCCAGCCCGTGATCATTAATGAGTAGATAACCGCAGATGGTGCTTCTAAAACTATTAATTGATGACTGACTGATTCACTAAAAGTGATGCCAATTGAAGTGCTTGAAAAGGTAATAAATCACAATCATTCTCACCTAAATCTTCATTTTAAGATTACCTATATATTACACTCAACATAATGATCTATGAATAGTGGTATTCATAGTTGAATAGTTCGCATAGTTGTAGTTTATCTTAGTCAAAAGAAGTACCTGCTTTCCAAGGAATTCAACTTTGTTTATAATTAATCAACAAGGATTTTGACAAATACATAATGTGGTAGTATTTGCTTCGTGACTGTGTTTTATGCATATTGAGAATTTTCACAAAGAAAAAAATCCTTATTTCTAAGTATCTTTCACCTGATTAATTATTTCAAAGTGTTAATTTTTAAAAAATCAATATTCAAATGTGTATAGAAAATATAAAGTTATATAAGTATGAAAAAACTCATCTAAATTCTATTTTTGTCTTATCCTGTGAGCTTTCCTCAGGGGAGTATTTAGATCTACTTTCTAGTACATAGTCAATATCTGTCTTTTATGTACAAAGCATTTAGGCTTAAAAAATTTTCCAAAGGTCCTGAGAGTGGGAAATAGAAGAAAAACAATCTAAGTACCCCTTTTCACTCCTTCTCCTCACCTTGTACACTCGGGCTAAACTGATCTCAAGAAAGCTTACATTTCCCTTTATCCTACAGACTTATTTCTTCTTATCTATATCTTTCCCTACAAGTGTTGGAGAAGTTCATTCATTCATTCAATAGTGACAACTACCCATATTGTACCTGACACTATGCCAAGTACTGAGATTACAAAAAATGACTAAATAAGATGTAGTCCTTGATCCCAAGTCAAAGTAATTAATATAATTGAGGTTGAGGGTTTGGAAGACATAGAAATACAATGGCTGTGCTTCTTGGAAGATAAAACTAAGGAGGGAGAGAGTTTTCTTTTGTTTCCTTTAGTTATTTTTGTAGTCAGGGTAGGGTGGCATTTGTACAAAAAGCAACGGGTTGGTAATTAGGGTAGGGGTTGGAGAGAGTCAGTCGCAGCTTTGAGCAAGCAGTGGGGGAATTCTAGATAGCTGCTTCTCCATCCCACTCTCACTTAGCTCTAATTCACCTCTTGCCAGCTAACCTCACACTCCTTTCTCCAGCTGCTATTTTTGTTTCCTGTCCCCATACCCTATTTTGTACCTAATTACTTTCAGATATTTTCATTCCCATGCAGATGGAAAATGACCAGAAGAAATAAAAACCCACCAAAATTTTTTTTAATGGAAATGTATTTACTGCACATCAGTATCATAGATCACTACTCAGACTATTGATACACACAATAACTTGGATGGATCAGAAGGGAATTATAGTGGGTGGAAAGAAGCCAATCTCAAAAGGTCACTTACTATATGATTCCATTTATTAAAAAGTTCTTGAAATAACAAAGCTACAGTAATGGAAAACAGATTAGTGGCTGTTAGAGTTTAAAGAATAGGAAGGGAAAGGTGAATTTGGCTATAAAAGGGCAGCACAAGGATCCTTGTGATGGATCTGTTCTGTATTTTAACTGTGGTAGTGATTACACAAATGTATACATGATGAAATTTCATAGAACTAAATTCACACACCCACATGATTGAATGCATGTCAAACTGGTGAGGTCTGAATAAGCTCTGTGGATTGTGCCAATGTCAATACGATGGTTAAGATATTGTACATTAACTATGCAAGATATTACTACTGGGGGAAAGTGTGTGAAAAGTATGCAGGAAATCTCTGTATTATTTCTTAGAATGGCATATGAACGTACAATTACTTCAAAATAAAAAAATCTCATCATGAACTTGCATCTCTAAAACATTGCATACAATGATTTTGGTAAAAATAACTGCATGCTTCCTTTCTCTGTATGTGCGATGTGCAATTATATTATAGATACTTAATAACTTGGAACGAATATATTTTTTACTATTAGAACAGTTAGCTTCCAAGTACTTTACATATAAACTCATTTACTCTTTGCAACATATGTACAAAGTAGGTATGCCATTAAAAAGATAAGTACACAGAGGCAAAAAGAGGTTCAGCACCTTTTCCAAAGTCATTTGACCAGCACGTGATGAAATTGGGATTTGAGCCCATCTCCTGCATCTTGATTCTAACCAGTACTCTATAGTTTCTCTCAAAAAATATTATCATTCATCTCTTTTGCCTATTTTCTTTATTTTTTAAAATTTGACATGTATCCTTTTTATTTTTCTTAAGTTTCTGATACAAAAATGGGAAAGCACTAAAATGGAACAGGTCTATAATATTTGACCTTTTTAGATCTTTTATAATATAGTTTTAGAAATATTTTAATTGAGAAATCTTCACACACATGTACAGTCCATTCACAGTATACAATCTTATGGCCCTAAATATCATCACATAGTTGTGTATTCATCACCATGATCATTTTTAGAACATTTGCATTACCTCAGAAAAAGGAAAAGAAAAAAAGAAAAAAACCATACACCCCATACATGACCCTTACCCCTCCCTCTCGTTGACCAGTAGTATTTCCATCTACCAATTTTTTTACTCCTTATCCCCTCTGCTGGTTTAAAAGGATGTATGCCCCCTAGAAAAGCCATGTTTTAATCAAAATCCCATTTCATAAAGGTAGAATAATCCCTATTCAATACTGTATGTTAGAAACTGTAATCAGATCATCTCCCTGGAGATGTGATTTAGTCGAGAGTGGTTGTTAAACTGGATTAGGTGACGACATGTCTCCACCCATTTGGGTGGGTCTTGATTGGTTTATTGGAGTCCTATAAAAGAGGAAACGTTTGGGAGAATGGGAGATTCAGAGTGAGCTGAGAATGCTGCAGCGCCACGAAGCAGAGACTCCACCAGCCAGCCACCTTTGGAGATGAAGAAGGAAAACGCCTCCTGGGGAGCTTCATGAAACCGCAAGCCAGGAGAGAAAGCTAGCAGATGACGCCATGTTCACCATGTGCCCTTCCAGCCAAGAGAGAAACTCTGACTGTGTTCACCAAGTGTCTTTCCACTTGAGAAGGAAACCCTGAACTTCATCAGCCTTCTTGAACCAAGGTATCTTTCCCTGGGTGCCTAAAATTGAACATTTCTATAGACTCGTTTTAATTGGGACATTTTCTCGGCCTTAGAACTGTAAACTAGCAATTTATTAAATTCCCCCTTTTTTTATTAATTAAAAAAAATTAACTAACACAGCATTTAGAAATCATTCCATTCTACATATGCAATCAGTATAAATTCCCCTTTTTTAAAGGCCATTCTGTTTCTGGTATATTGCATTCTAGCAGCTAGCAAACTAGAACATCCCCCTATTATTTATCTATTTTTTTTTCTTATTTTTTTACTACTTTGTCCATACCCTGGATAAAAGCAGCATCAGGCACAAGGTTTTCACAATCACATGATCACGTTGTAGAAGCTGTATAATTATACCATCTTCTTCAAGAATAAAGGCTACTGGAACTCAATTCAGTACTTCCCTCCAGCCACTCCAAAGTACCATAAACTGAAAAGGGATATCTATATAATGTGTAAGAATAACCTCCAGGATAACCTCTTGACTCTGAAATCTCTCAGCCACTGAAACTTTATTTTGCTTCATTTCTCTCTTCTCCCTTAAGGTCAAGGAGGCTTTCTCAGTCCCATGATGCTGGGTCCTGGCTCATCCCAGGAGTCGTATCCCATGTTGCGAAGGAGATTTACACTCCTGGGAGTCATGTCCTGTGTAAGGAGGAGGGCAGTGAGTTCACGCTCTCAGTTGGCTTAGAGAGAGAGGCCATATCTGAACAACAAAAGAGGTTCTCTGGGGGTGACTCTTAGGCATAGTTGTAAGTAGGTTTAGCTTCTTCTTTGCAGGAATAAGTTTCAAAGGGACAAACCCCAAGACTGAGGACTCAGCCTACTGAATTGTTTGTTTCCACTGCTTGCAAGAATATCAGGAATTCTGCAGATGGGCAAGTTGAATATTTCCTCCTTTCTCCCTAAAGGGACTTCACAAATGCATTTTTATTCTCTGCCTAAATTACTGTGGGATATATCAGGGCATCACACTAACCTGTACAAACCAAGAAGAACTCACCCTATTCCAGATTCCATGTAATTATGGTGTTCAAATGAACTAACCAAGTTGAATTAGATGATGCACTACCCAAAACATAAATTTTACGCCAAATAAATATCCCTCCCTTTGTTCTCACACAGAAGCTGAAGTTTTAAAATCTGGATCATATCATCCTTCACCTTCTTATCTGATCTACCTTAGTCCTACCCAGATCAGCAGCATTCATATCTTTATTTGAAGTCTGATTGTTTTTTCTACTTTTTTAACAGTTGCTGTATGGGGTAGTGCTGACTTTTCAAAGCTCTAACTCTGAGTCTCCGGTGTCACATAAATACCTGTAGTTTCTGAAACCAATCAGGTTATACACAAAAACAAATAGCTCAGTATCTCAGAATTAGAAATAGCAGTTACAACTCTGGAATAGATGTGACTGCTTTAAGAGCTAACAATCTAGGACCCTTTACAATAGGCACCAACCTGAAACCCATTCTTTCAACTTCAGTTCTCCGAGTTTGTATATTATAGTTAGTCCATATGAGTGAAGCATGATAAGTGTCTTTTTATTTCTGACATTTCTTCAACATACAGCCCTCAAGGTTCATTCACCAGGTTGCGTGCCTCACAATTTCATTCCTTCTTGCAGCCACTCAGTCGTCCTTTGTGAGTGCACACCAGCTCCCCCTTCCTTCCCTTAAGCCACCTCCATCTGTTGTGTATCAGGAACATTGCCACCATGAACAACAGTGTGCAAATGTCCATCCACGTCCCCACTCTCAGTTCCTCCAGGTGTGTACCCAGCACCGAGGTCGCAGGCTCATAGGGTAACCCCACCCCTAGCCTCCTGTGGAACCACCACACTGCCCTCCAAGGGGCCACACCTCTTAGCTTCCCTACTGACAGTGAATAGGTACATCTCTTTCTCCATATTTTCTCTGGCACTTGTTTTTCTCTGTTCATTTTTAAGCAGTTTTATTCACACATCATACAATCCAGCCTAAGTAAATAGCCATGCCTTTGTCACCATAATCTGTGTTAAAATGTTTCCTTTTGTTCTGCAAAGAATCCATACCCCTCCCCCATATCCTCTGTCTGTTGACATTTAGTTTTGGCATAATGCCTTTGCTACATTCAGTGGAAGCATATTACAATGTTACTGTTGACTATAGACCCTAGCTTGCATTGATTGTATTTTTTCCCTGTACTCTTTGCCTATTTTCTTGATCTGCATTTCATGTTATATTCAGAGAGACGTTGAAGCTCTGTCTATTCCTAGTACTATTTCCAAGTGAAATGCCCAATTGGATAGGATTGGGGCTAGGTTATCCCTGTTTAATCTCATCTTATTAATTTTTAATTTTTTTTTTAGCCTATCACAAAATTTTATATTCTAGTTCTTTCATTCAACATATCTGTTCTCCTTCTTACTTTTTCCCACCTTGTTCTTTTCAAGTTTGCTAAGCACGCCCTAGAACACGGGTCAGCAAACCACAGCGCATGGGTAAATCCCACACACTTCCCATTTTTGTGCAGACAGTGAGCTACCTGCATTTCTTTGCTTTTTTTTTTTTTGCATGGGCAGGCACTGAGAATCAAACCCAGTCTCTGCCATGGCCAGGGAGAATTCTGCCTGCTGAGCCACCGTTGCACCACCCTACCTGTGGTTTTTAACATTTTTTAAAGAGGTTGAAAAAATCCAAAGAAGACTTCATGCCATCTGAAATTTATATGGATTCAAATTTCAGTGTCCATAAATACTTTTATTGGAATATAGCCACCTATATTCATTTATGTATTGTGAATGTCTGCTTTTACTCTGCAAAAGGCAGAATTGATGAATTGTAACAGAGACAGGATGGCCTGCAAAACCTAAAATGTTTACTGTCAACCCTAGACAGAAAAAAGTTTGCAAGCTCCTACAGTAGGGTCCCACAGCAAGGTGGGAGCAAGGGTCAGGTGCTCCTAGAAGCACATTCTCTAAAAACAGCATGTTTTCAATGATTTATTAGAGATAAAAGTTTTGTGTGATTTTTTTTTTAAGAATATGATGAAAAAACATTAGAAAAAGCAGCATGAAAGCAAAACTACATAGAAAAAGTAGTCAAAGGGTGGCAGTGTCTTAATGTGTCCATTCTCCCAACCAACCAAGGGCTGAAGCAGGACCCCTTCCACCCTCCCCAGCCCCCCACCTCAGATCTGCTTCCTCAATTGCTAGGACTTGGCAAATCCTCATAGGGTAATGGTTGGTTTTTATCTTCTGAGAATAGCTCTTTAGATAAGATTTCTAGCTTAAAGAGGGTCCCATACCTTAAGTGAAAACATGTACTGAGGCTTCTTTTGGACCTGGACAATGCAAGTGAATTGCTAAAGTAGCTGGAATTCATACTGGTTATCAATCATTGGTTATAATAATCTAAATGATGGGGGAGGTTGGAGTAATTAGAGATAAAAATAGCCTTATGTCTGGGGCTGAAATCTGTTAACTGGACTTTCCTGCTATGACTTTCATTCAGACCTGGTTGCTTTTCAAGGGAAATTGCTTTATAGATTCTTTTCTTATAATGCTGTTGATTTTAGGTTTATTTTGCTTTAAAGTATGAATGTAACCACTTGTAGAGTTTTAAAATATTTAATCAAATAGCAAATATGCTAATTGGGAAATACGTTTATGCCTACCACTCTTTTGTTAGAATTTGGATTATCATTAATGGTAGCATTAAATAGTAAAATGAAGAGACTCCAATAGAAAATAACATTACTTGAGGGCCAGAGCTTTTATTAATTTTGTTTCTATTAGACAAATGCTTTATTGACCAGAGTTTGTTTTGTTTTGTTTTTTTCTTCATTCAGTGTTAAAAATATTCTTTCAAACAAAATTGAAGTGTCACAGACAATCAGTAACTGGTAATTAATATAGTTCCTTTTATGCCTGTGCATAAGCAATCCAGTGACTAATGGCTTGGAAGTCATGCAGTGCATTCAAGTTAAATATATGGCATTCTAGTTCATTAACAATGTTAATTAAATAGCCCAAGACAAAATATCAAAAAGAACACAAAGAATTAGAGTCTTCCATTCAATAAGTCATCTCTGGAAGCAATTTTAACTCTTTTAGACTGTGAAATGACCTGGCAGTAAAGTAATAATTTGAAGGAAAATGACAGTAGCTCCAAAGAATGAAGTTTTTGAACAAGTAATCAGAAAAAATCTGGCTTAATATTTACCTCTGGACATTTCCACCATGAAAAGTAAATCAATTATCAACAGTCAAGAAAAAAAAACGCGCTCTCCCTCACTTTCTCACTCACTTTAAATACGTATATTCCAAGGCAGGTTAGCTCAAGGTTAGATTTATTTTCTCTTTATTTCCAAGCCTCTGGTCACTTTTCCAATGGGCCTAGACCCACTTTTGTGCACATGCATGCTTATCAAATCTTCAATCATCTCTTTCTTCTTTAGGAAAGGGGTTCTTAGGAGTTGAGAATATTCATCTGAAAGTAAAGAAAAGGAACTAATCATTAGTTCACCAAATCATTTTCAGGTTAATTAAATATCAGTCAACAGTTTGAAAAAGAAAGCTTGCTCCTTCTGCCCCACTCCACTATCAAAATTGTGTATAAATGTATTGCTGGGGTATATGTAAATTTGTGTTTATGCAAAGTTTTTTGTTCTATACAATTTAGTTATATAATATAAATTTGTTATAATATATAAATTTCCTAATTAAGTATTATTAAATATTTTTCTGGTTAAAAGTAATAATGATCTTATTTCAAAATAGAAATACAAAGAAAAGCTTTAAACCACCCATGCTATAATTTTCAAGATGTAGCCATAATTTTATACCCACAGACTTTAGACCCTATTGTGGGACATTTGGGGTATTTCTAAATTTTCTATTACTATAAATAACTTTACAATGAAGGACCCTGTACTGTATTTTTGGCTACATCTCTGAGTGTTTCCTTAGAATAGATTTCTAGCTAGGAAAATATTGAGTATGTTACATAAGAAATTTTCTAGAGTGAATAAAGTAGAAAATCAAAGATTTGTGCATCTAATTATTTGTATTTCTGAAACATTGTTTTCTATTGTGCTTAGTGGTTGAAAAAATAAATATTAGGAACATTTGCCAATTAGTTGACACCAACTGCAGAATCTGTCAAATTATAAATCCAGATTTTTATATTCTCATCATGGAAGAAAGCAAAGACTCAATTTTTCTAGAAGATACAAAGTACCAGACCAAGGAAGGCAAATTATTTTGTCTCTCTCAATGACAGAAGAACATTTGAACCATCATTTTTGACACAAGCAAGGCTGTACTTCAAAATTCTTCATTTGAGTTGGAGTTTTTATTAACTCATAAGTAAGCCTTAACTTTGTTGTTTCCCATTTGGAAATTACTGCCGGAATATCCTTTTTCCCTAAACTAACTAGCTAACTCTTTCTCTCTCTCTCTCTCACTCTCTGTCTCTCCCTCTCCTTCTCCTTAGCCTCCCCTCTCCCTGCTTCTCATACTCTTTCTCCTTTGGCACAATCCACCTGGATTCAGTGACTAAGCCTGTGTCCACCCTCTTCACTTCTCTCTGGTTAGCTCAGCATTCCGTTATGAGCCCATGTCTTTCTAGACTGAATAACAATGATATTTTGAGTCTTCTCAAATGATGACACCTGTAGCCTTCAGATATTTTTGGAATTCTCATCTCTGGACATCCCTGTTCTTACTCATTATTTTTGTAAACATCCATAGAGTCCAGGTCATGACCTAGTACAGTCAGCTATGCTTGGGGTAAAGCTCTTCCAGATTCTTTCTGTAGTTAAATACATGCCTTTCATACACATCCTTTTTATAGAATTGTAGAGCATTACAATGGAAAACCTGAAGAGTCTTTATGGGCCGACTAAATTCTTTCCATCCCCTTCTTTATCAGATGAAAAAATTAAGGACTAAATAAGTTAATTAACTTGCCCAAAACTATATAGCTATTTGATATATTTTGTTTTCACATTTGTGGATCCAATATTAATAAATATTACATATTAATATACAAAGTTGTATGGGAGTTACATGTTTTTAATGAAGCATGTCATAGCAAGATTTCACAAGTGTATGCAAATTATTTGATTTGAGGACATCAAAATAAGAACCCTTTTGTATATTTTGTAGTCCCTTATTTTAATTCATCCCTTTTGCCCTTGTGATGTGAATTTGCTGAGAACTGAAAGGACAAGCACCTCTTCACTTTCACCCAACCCAACTGGGTAGCATATGAATTCCCCAGGGACAAAAGAAAAATTTAATGGAGGATACAAACAGGTACATCCAGAGCCCAGTTGAGCCTCTAGAGATTTAATCAAGCCTCTTGAGATGAAATCTTGATGTTCCTGTAACTATTTAACTTTTGGAGGTGGTATCTCCATGACCCAAGACCCTATTTGATTGTGATTATACAATCCAAATGGAAAGTCTTGTTTCCTGACCTGAAAACAATTGTTTCTGTCAAACATTAAAATAACTTCAATAAAGTGAAAATTCACTTCTACTTCTTGCAAAGCATTGTCAGCTAAAGCAAGTGGAAGAAGTGACTTCCAGAGCTGAAGATAATCTGCTACTTTTTTTCCCAAAAGAAAACAGAAATTATGAAGCATTCTTCATAATTCTTATAGACTATTCTTATAGACTTACTGCAAGCAAGCAAACTGAAAGCAGTTTTAGAGAGAGAAATTATATAGATTTAAAGATATATATATATATCTTTAAGTGATAGACAAATCTAATGAACTTTTCAAATTAACATAAATAATATTTTCATTCATTCTGAAGACATTTCTTAGAGCTATTCAAAATTAGTGCAAAATACAAAAAGCAGAAATTGGTAGTGATTTGAGCATGACAACTCAATATGGTAAGAATGGAAGAAAGGTCCTTAGTAAATACCCTTAGCAGCGTGGATTAATAAAATATATGTTCCTTACTGATGCTGATACCTGCACATCCTCTGTTCAATTTTTTTTAATATTGGTAAACAACTAAAGTCACTCATTTTGTAATTCTCCTTTCGTAGTTGTAGCTGCTGAAAGAATATTTCCTCTATAAAAAGAAATTGGCTTAAGTTACAGTAACACTTGCCAAAATAATAAACTTACCTATTAATAATAGCAGTGGATTATCTGGTGTTATAGATCAGCAAATCAGGATGATTTTTTTTGTTACTGAGGTTAATATAACTAGATATATAAAGGTTCCACAATATCTTAAGAAAGAGTTTAGCTAGAAATATAACTGTTAATTGCTGTTTTAATATAGAGATTACATGAATATATTTATTCTCATAATAAAATATACAGATGCAAAGATTAGTTGTGACCCAGTTTATACTCTGAGATATAAATAATTCTAAGAGTTACTGCTACATAAACAACACTTGCTGAAAAGTTTGGAAGCTTCTTGGTTAAAATGACACTGAAAAAGGAACAAAAACAATATGAATAGAGCAAAGGCATTTCTCTACTCACAGGCACTCACTCACCCTCTCCCTAAATCTATAAGGGGTATTCTTTCTGGTAACCCAGATAAGTCTGTATTTGAATATTATGCAAATTTCAGTGACAATCTCTAAATTATAGGAAGTTTCATTTTACTAAGAATTAATTGCTCAGCTCACTAGAAGTACATTACTTATTTCAAATGTACGCAAAAAACAACAGGCAGTGAATTTGCATTCCAGCCAGTGCTCTACTCTTCATTTCACAAACTAAGAATTGTGCTTTTAAGTATCCCTCCCATTCACAAAAAAAGCAATACTGTGGACTTTTTTCCAATCTGAAAAGGGCATGAACTTGTGTGTTGTGAATGTTCCCCAGGCTAATATTCAAAGGTTCCCAATCTCACAGCAAATGAACATCAGGTTATAGCTACCAATCTAAAGAGTGTTAATTTGGGGGCATCCTGTTATGCTTTTATGTTATATTTTAGGAATCATGCTTTGCTCTTGTCTTTCAGGCTCTCTGTGGTTGCTATTCACATGAAATGCTAGGGAGGATGAAGGAAATATGTTAATGAAAAAAAGCTACTATGAAATGCAAAAGGAAGTGCTATCTATCATTTTACACCTGTGTGTTCTTGGAGTTCATGTTTGGAGAAGTGTATTTGTAGCAATGGACTCTCCTAAAGCCTTTTCCCTCTTTCTCAAACTCCAGCACATTTATACTTGACTGAACATTACAAAAGACATGGGACCTGGGGTTACCACCTTGTTTACTCCCTGTGTGCTGTGAGTGTGCAGCTGGGATTTTCTTTTCCTGTCCGGCCAATTGTCTCCTTCCTAAGCCATGGTTTCTGGAAAGGACACAGTCCACATAGATGTCCCAGAAGAGTTGGGCCAGATCCCAAAACAGTGCCCCATGCTTCAAGTTATCAGATGACTTCAAGAAGATCATAAAATCCCAGAAGCCCGAAACAGTATTGGAAATGCGAGGCTTCCACATTTCCAGGAGGAGAACTGAGGAGGATTCCCAGCACTGAGGATCAGCTTGGTTGAGAGCCAGTAGGTCTGTTTGGCTGTGACAGAAGAAAGGAGACACACAACACATTCCTACAATGAACAGGGAACAGGTGAAGCTCAGTGAGTGATGCATCCTTCCTCTGCTCCCAGGATCAGCCATGGCCCTGAAATTGCACAGGATAGAAATACCTCACATGAGTCATATGAAGTCTTTTGCTCCACTCAGTACAGAAAATGATTATGCCTATAGGAATCTTGATGTCAGCAAAGGAAACCCACCAGAGTATCTAAAGTGGGGAAAGCCTTCTATATCACAAGTACCATCCTATTTAAATGACTCATTGCCAGACTAGGTGGTATAAAACCAATATATTTAAGTTAAAAAATTACTATTCCCAATAATTGCTCCTCTATAAGATGAATAAGTGAACCTGTTTTTCCCCCTGAAACAGAGTAGTATTTATTCAAAAGTATATTAAATAGAAATTAAAACTCTTACTGTTCTGTAGCATCTTCATTAAGCCTAGTTATCCTGATCCAGGACACTTATACAATTAAGAATGTGAATATGCGTGGATCCTTTTCTATTGAGGATGACTTTTAATTTTAAAAAAGTATCAGAGTAGTAAAATATGGTAATTGAAATATTGTAATTTAAAAGAAACAAGAGAGTGTACTAAAAGTATGGGTATATATATATGTACTAGAGACATATATTCAACCCATTTGGATGGAATCAATAGACATTTTGCAAACACCCAAACGTGTTCTTCAGTTCTGATATAACTTTCACAAAGATGATGATTTCTCTTTTCTCTCTTCTTATCATAAATCACAAGGATTTTAAATGAAAATATTTGCCACTCATCAACTCTTCCAGCTCTTAATGCCTGTTGAAATAAAATCAAGCCTTCCACATATCACTTTGAAATGATTATTATGTTACCACTTCAGACAAGTGCAATCAGAAATAATGCCCTAAAAATAATAATAACCTAAAATTTCTTTTTTTCTCTCCCAAGGAAAAGCTTATCAGACTCCTTAGAAATTATACAAAAAGCATATCACATTTAACCAATTCACAGAAAGGGGCATATAAAGCTCACATTCAATTTTGTCTTATATATCTAAACCTTCTAGGAGTCACTAATATGAGTATCATAAAGGCAATCAAAGCCCAGCTCATGGGAATACTCATTGGGATACTTCTTCATGCGAACATTTAATGACAACACCATACGATGGAATCTTTCTGTGCCAAAGCAGGATGTATTGAGGTACTATTAAATCGAGATTTCAGAAACGTGGTGTCTTTGGACATTCAGGTCCCTGTTTTGAAGGAACATGTTTGAGATACAAGGTTATTCGAATATTTTCCCTCTATCAGATCATTGATACATGAGAGCTACTTGAACAAAATTATATTCAATGTGTGCTTTTCTGAACTAAAATGTCAAAGTGAAGGTATTTTTCCTTGGAGGGGCAACACCAGGCGGTCAGTGCAAAGCTTATCAGAAGAGCAAGGGCCGGAGGCGCTGTCCAGGGTTCTGAAGTTGGCGCTGCCTGCGACCCCTGCGGTCCCTGCCTGCTCGGCCACAGCGCTCCTGTTGACTGCCTTAGGCTCCCTCCTCTCAGGAGAGTCTCCCGAGCCTGGAGTGCTGTTTCTCTAAGTTCCTCAGCCCTAGGGTTATTCCGCGCATCTGGCTAAGAGACCCGCGCTGTGCTCGGTGCGTTGGCTCCGCACCTGGTCCTGCCGGGGACCGCCTCTGTCCTTCGCGCCCCACTCGCTCCGCTACTCCGCAGCTCTTCCCTCAGGCCGCAGAAAGGGCGCCCCTCACCCCCTTGACTTACCTGCCGAGCCCTCTTGGGATTCCCTCGAATGCGTGAAGAAGAGATGCTCAGGCTGCTCCGCGAGCGAGTGACAGTCCCCACGAGCGAGTGACGGTCCCCAGCTCCAGCGTCCTGGAGGCTGCGGTGCCTCTTCTTAAGCAGTGGGAGTGCACCGCGCCTCTTCAAGTTTACGTCAAAGCGCCGGCAAGCTGCCGCCACCCCTCGCCCCCCAAACCTGTCTGCCGCATCCCTCCTCTTCCCTCCCTTCCCTGAAGATTTCGACTCAGACTCTGAGCTGGCTTGGCCACATACGCCCTCCTGCACCCTGCCACACACACCCTCCGCCGGACCCAACGGAGCCTCTCCGCGGATTGGCCTCCCGGTCCCCGCTCGGAAGGCGTGACGCTGCCCTGCCGGCGGGAAGTGGAAAGTTGGGACCCAGCCCCGCGCGGGTCTGGGAGCGAGTAGGGCCCCCAGTTACCCGCACTCCGGCCGTGCCTCTTCTGAGAATAAAGAGATAGGAGGGAACACCCGGGACTCTTGCGGCTCGGAGAAAATAATGTGCCTCAGCGAGATGCTCTGGTGTGAATTTCTCCTGCCGGACTTTGACCCTGGACTGGGAAGAGTAAAACACCGCTGGGGCGGGATGCGGGTGGGAACGTGGCCTGCGGAAGCTCCCGTTGATTGGGGGTGAGCAGACCCCGCTATCCCCAGGCTCTGCGGCGTGGGTCACCTCAGGAGCCGCGCTGTTGCTGGCATCGCTTTCATCAGCCTGTGGCTCAGATTGCACGGTGGGGTCGTGGCTTTCCAGAGGTCGCGCCCGTGGCTGCACCTGATTCAGCTGCACGTCTGGTTACTATTCCAGTTCCGGGTTCGAGTTGTGTTACTCTGTCCAGAGCTCCGTTGAGCGCCTAGGGCAAAGGAAACACACCCAGTCCAGGCGCCTGAGGCAGAAGCCTTTCCTTTACAAATGTTTCCAGCTTTGGCTCCTCACCTCAAAACCACTCAAAACGTGCTGAAGACCATTTGTAGTCTCCGTTTACTGAAGAATTTTGTGCCAGCTAAATAGCATCTATGGTTACCTTCCAAAGGGTCACAGGGAGGAACCCAGGCTTATAGTGAGGTTTACCCAAACCACAGAGAACCTGTTCCCTCTCCCAGTGAGAGGAAGAAGCTCTCTGAAGATGAGTCCAGAGACATTCAGGGCATTTCCTCCCACTGTGAAGCTGGATAAATGTATGTCAGTTTCTGCAGCTGGGAACTGGGAACACTCATGCCTGCTTCTGTTAATTCACCAGGGATATAGCTAAGGATCATAGGTGACTTGTACTGACTTCCTGCTTGACACAGCCCTGATCTTTAAGGAGCTCACAGCCTTTAGAAGGTCATCAGAGAAATGGGTAATTTTAACAACTTTAAAATGTTAAACAGGTCATTTTAGCATTTTATCCCATGTGAGCACAGGATGGAGACTGAAATGGAAAAACGCTGAGGGGGATGAAAGGGGGCCAGATGAGTAAGAGAAGGTGTCTTGGATGAAGTGACTCCTATTTCTTGAAGATGGAAATCAGGGGCTCCGGGCAGAGTAGACAGCATGAGTAAAGTGTGGCTGGAGGATTGCTGCCGCTCTGTGCTCCTGGAGAGCAAAGGGAGAGAAAGGGATGTGGAGAGAGAAGACAGAGTAGAGGTAGAGATGTGGGGATTTAATTCTGGCTCTGGATATGTTGATAGTTGCCCTTGAAAACATCAATATATAAATACACAATATATAAAAACATCAATATATAAATACAAAAAAAAACAATATATACACTTTTTTTTGTTTATAAAAGTCAGGTACTATTCTAGATGCTGTGTATACAAAAGGAACAAAAAGTCCCTCTACTCATGGAGCTTACATTCTAAGCTAAGTTGTTGGGAGGGGGTTGGGAAAAGATAATCTAGTTTACTGGTGATAAATAAACAGATGATGGCTTGTGTATATATGTATAAATATATATATGTATATGTCCACACAGATGTTTATATATATATATATATTTGAAATGACATGTAGTTCTACTGTTTGTGTTGAGTGGTGAATTTAGAAATATGTAGAAAAAATAAACACATTGCTAGCTAATTAAATAAACAAATAGGGCCACACATGAATCATTGATGAGAGTCAATCATTCAGAAGCCCATGGAGAAATATGAGCAATATGCAAGGTATGACATGAAAAAACAAAGGATCATCAAGAAAAAGTAAAGCAAGATTAGAAAGAGGTGGTGGAAAGAGCTATTTTATATAGGGTGGTAAGAGAAGTCTTTCTAAGTGATGAGAGACTTGAGTAGAGATGTAACAAACTGAAACTGTAAGTTATAAGTATATATGTGAAAGAGTGCTCCAGGTGGGAGGTGGGCGCACATGGTGCAAATGCAAAGGCTTTGGAAGAAGTGTGGTGTGAAAACAGTGGATTAGGGGTAGAGTTGGAGGAGATAAGGTCAGAAGGTGATCAGAAATTCATTCTGGCTCCTCTGTTGAGAGCAGAATGGAGGGGAGTCCAGTTAAAATGCTATTGCAATAATCCAAATAAGATATTGATGGTGGCTTAGACAAGGGTGGTAGCAGGGGAGATGGTGAAAAAGCAGATTTGGAATATATTTTGATGATAAAAAGGACAGGACTTATTTATAGAGTGACTATGGGATGTGAGAGAAAGAAAGAAATTGAAGGGGGCTTCAAGCTTTGGGGACTAAGAAACAGGAAGTTTGGAATTACCATCAGCTGAGAGAGATGGTTTGGGAAAGGGAAATAAAAAATTCAGCTTTTGAACATGTTAGTTGAAATTCAAGTGGCCACATTGAATAGGCTGGGAAGAGATGAGACTGGAGATAAACATTTGGGTTACACACTGAGGAAAATTTCTAGAGTTGGGATTTCATTAACAGCCTATAGATTACAGTTAAAACCATCAGAAGAAAACGTGTAAAGTGGGTACAATAGTAGGCTGAGCATAGAACCTGGGAAAGGCCAACATTCAGGCAGTTAAGAAATACAAAGAGAAGAGAAACCAGGAGAATATGGTGCTGTGGAAGCCAATGAATGGAGATTTTTAAAAAGGGGAAAGAAACCAACCACATAAATTTTATTGACTCAGTAAAGAAGGTCAATAAAATGAACATAAAGAATTTTCCACTGGATTAAAAAATATAGGAGTTCTCTGAAGAATTTATTCAGAGCCGTTTCAATTGAGTATTGATGAGGAGTTGTGGGCTGAGGATGCAAAGGAAAGTAAGGATATGAAGATAGAACCTATGGAGTACCTTCTAGGAAGTTTACATAAGAAGAGCAGGAAAGGGCGGGCCACGGTGGGTCAGCAGGCAAGAATGCTTGCCTGCCATGCCAGAGGACCCGGGTTCGATTCCTGGTGCCTGCCCATGTAAAAATAAATAAATAAATTAGAAGAGCAGGAAAGATTGGACAAGACCCAGGAGTTGGGTCTTGGTCATGCTTACCGGCTGAAGGAGAGAAACAATAGAGAAGAAGAGTTTGAAGATCAGGAGAGGACAGTTAATGATCTCAGAGGAAACAAGAAGCAATAGGGTTAAGAGAATATGGCAGGCCTGACTTGAATGATTCACACAGCTTGCCCTGTGAATAAGGGAGTCTGTCTATGGATAAGGGTGTGTCTGTTGGCAGTGTGATGGGAAGGGAAGCAGGAGTTGAGAGAGGCTGTGAGTGATGGTCTCAATTTTCCTAATTAAGCATAGTATCCACAAAAGGTGACTGAGGGGAGGTGTTAGCTAGGGAGCTTAAAGAGAGAAGAAAAGCTTGAGTATAGTCATTGAAGGAAAGAAGAGAGAAGACAGAGAGAATTAAAGAGCTAAAGAATAGGACTAAAAGCCCAGTTGAAGTTTGAGACCATGAATTTGCAATAAACTGGTTGGTATGAGAGTGTTTCTTATAAGGCAGAATTGCACAATGCAACGATGTCTTCCTCAATTGTCATATTTCATTAATTCTCAGATGCTCTTGTTTTTCACATTTAATACCACTGAAATCAGAATGTAACTTTCAGCTGATGGCATCTTGCAGTTAGGATTGTACCATTTTTTTTTTTCTTTTTTAAAATTATGGTGTATCTGCAAATGATGGTGTCTTCAATTTGTTGTAAAGCTTTGGGCAAGTGACTAAAACCCATAGAACAGTTTTCTTGCCTGTACAATGGGCATAAATCTCCCTCATGTTCAGTGAAGTTTAAATGAAATCATAATGGAAAACACTGAGAATGGTGTCTATAGTAGTAAGTGCTTGATAAATGCTAGTTATTATTACAATTTTTTCCTGCAGTGTTCATCTGACTGAGTGTCAGAGAAAAGAATGATCATTATTGTATTGACTCAGTGCTAGAACTTTGTTGGACAGATGCTGATGAAAGATAAGGATGCAAGGGACACAAGGGTGCGCGCAGGTTAGAAAAAGAGAAGCTTGGAATAGGGACATGAAATGGAGGAAACTGGCGGTCCCATTGAAGGGATAAATCTTGATGTGAGGGGGGTAAGAAGGGAGGACACTGAAAGGCAAGGAGGTACTAATCAGGAAGAGGGATATTTACGTTTCAGAGTTTAGAGGTGGAGGAGCTCTGAATTCCGAGCATGACCACTGAAATGAGTGGCTGAAATGGAGCGAAGGGGAAAGTCAGTAGCTGGGCTCCACATTTCCTGTAAGTCTGAAGGTAATGATCTGACATGGTCACCCCTGTTTTACAGAAGCAGATGGTGTGTCATTGCTGTCTCAATTAGCCTAGAAAAGAATTTGCTAAAAGGAATGAAAGTTAAAAAAAAAATTTTTTTTTAAGAACCTAGCTGTTCAGCTCATATGCTTTTTGTTTTCCTTTTCAATAAAATTGGGGGTGGAAATTTTGACCCTCAGTAAACCTTTCTACTGCCACCCTGGAAAATAATACCCTGATTTAACATTTCTCATAAATGCAACTTACAACTTATACTTGAAAATTAAGTAGTCATCTCATTGAATTTCTTAATTTACAAAAAGATCTTAGCCACTACATAGTCTCCCGTAACATATATTTAATATTTCTCGTTTATCAGGGGAAATTTAGAGAGATTGTTGAGAATGGGAATATATATCTTTTATCCTGAATCTTACTATCAGCTTGGTAATTGCAAGAAAAAAATGGCATATTAATTCTCACATTTCAGCAGAAAGAAAACCACCACCAAACTATTTGAATGAATGAAACATTTTATACTGTCTTGAATATTATAAGCATGGTTACTTGATATCTTATTCTTGTGCTTAGCTTGATTTATTATCTTTCATTTCCACAAATGAGACTCTCTCTATCAATGACAAACATTTGTTCAGCATCTACCTTTTACAAAACATTATTTTCATCTACATGCTTATCTTAGTTTCCTAGGGCTTCTGTGACAGAGTTACACAAACTGGGTAGCTTAAAGCAACACAAATTTATTGTCTCACAGTTCCAGAGGCTAGAAATCTGAAATCAAATCTACAGAAGAGAATTCTTCCTTGCCTCTTCCTAGCTTGTCAGCAATCATCTGCCTCAATCATTACATGAAGTTCTCCCTTCTCTGTGTCTATGCCTCCTCTCCTCTTCTTATAAGGACACCACTTTACTCCAATAGGACCTCACTTTAACTTGCCTGATCTGTAACCACCCTGTGCTGGTTTGAGGGAAGTATGCCCCCTAAGAAAAGCCATGTTTTAATATGGATCCCATTTCTTAAAGGTAGAATAGTCTCTATTCAATGCTGTGTATTTGGGACTGTGATGGGATCATCTCCCTGAATGATGAGATTTAGTTAAGAACGGTTGTTAAACTGGATTAGGGGATGACATGTCTCCACCCATCTGAGTGGGTCTTGATTAGTTTCTGAAGTCCTATAAAAGAGGAAACATTTTGGAGAATGAGAGACTCAGAGAGAGCAGAGAATGCTGCAGCACCATGAAGCAGAGAGTCCACCAGCCAGCGACCTTTGGAGATGAAGAAGGAAAACGCCTCCCTGGGGAGCTTCATGATAGGAAGCCAGGAGAGAAAGCTAGCAGATGATGCCATATTTGCCATGCGCCCTTCCAGCCGAGAGAGAAGCCCTGACTGTGTTCACCATGTGTCGTCTCACTTGAGAGAGAGACCCTGAACTTCATCTTCCTTCTTGAACCAAGGTATCTTTCCCCGGATGCCTTCGATTGGACATTTCTATAGACTTGTTTTAATTGGGACATTTTCTCGGCCTTAGATCTGTAAACTAGCAACTCATTAAATTCCCCTTGTTAAAAGCCGTTCCGTTTCTGGTATATTGCATTCCGGCAGCTAGCAAACTAGAACACACCCTATTTCCAAATACAGTCACATTCTGACGTACTGGGGATTAGATATCTTCCTGGGGGACATAATTCAACCTGTAATAATGTTCTCATGTGATCCTAAGGAAAACACAGTTTATTATCTTTTACCACTTTACCATTAAATGAAGTAACTATCCACTTGTCACTTAACTGGTATGAGTTAGTACAGGGTTGTTTCCAAAATGTAGTTTTATTTATTATGACACATCTGCCCAAATAGTGTGCATACAGACACATGCATTATCTATCACATTCTATTCTCTTCATTGTATAGTCTCTCCTTATTCTCCTATTTCTCGCCAATACCGACCGGGAGGGAGCATATTGTATGTTCACCTTACGGGAAAAATAATTTTAACAAGTTACATCTGGACTCAGCTTATCACATCATCACTCTAACTTGTTAAACTATATTCAAGAAATCAGTGGGTCATTTTAATTATATAACGCTAAATAACTGGGTTGACTAGTGTTTATCATTCAAAGAGTTGTTTCAGTTTTAAGCAGTTACATTCTAGAGCTACAGAATGACCAGTTGAGAAGTAAATTGCAATTAGCTGAATATGCCCTATGGATAGATTTTCTGATTTTTGTCACTTGAAGCAATTCTCAAAGACATTTAAAAGGACTTGTGATTAATTTTAATGAAATTCAAGAACATTTATATAGATAGCTGGAATCTTCAGCAGTGCATTAATTTGAAAATGATGGGGGCAGCTTTTAAGAATGGGGGTACTTCTTTAACATTTTGGAAAAGATTGTGAAAATAATTATTCTCTCTATTTTATGCTTTTCTATCATTTGAAGATGGCAATAAACAAGGGCAATTTCCTGGAATACACATTGGGGTAAGTGGATGAGTCATTCTTTAAGTGCCATCAAAATCATAAGGACAAGTTGCAGTGAAGTAGTCAGATGATATGGGAACACTGATTCCAAAATGTGCAGAAAAGAAAAGTTACTTGAGGATACAGGATTAGTTCATTCATATTTTTCCTCGTTCTCCAAGTGAAGATACTGTAGTTGTAGTAATAGGTAAAGTGGTAATTTCTTTCCAGGGTACATCTCAAGATGTACCCATTCCTTCTGATAGGTCACAAAGTCTGCAGGGATTCCTATGGCTTTACCAAGAGTTGAGTTACGTGTAATTACAAGACTTACATAATTATCCTCTTTTTTGGCTTACTCATTTCCAAAGGAGACCACAACATAAGTTATTTGTTTTCCATTTGGTTTAAAAATCAAGGCAACAATGAAAACAAAGTGTAAAGTTTTAGTGACAGTACATTTCTTTTACCTAAGGGCTCAGTGATGACGAAGTAACAAACCATAGATATGAAACCTCCATTTCAGTGCATACGAGCAGCGTGATGGGGGCAGCTACAGCCCAGAAATCTAGGGCCCCAGTGTGAAAATCAGGGATTAAGGCCAAGAAGAAATCTGTGAAAGGACAAATGAGGGCATAGACCTGATAAATGCATAAATCTTCTTACCACATGAACAGAAATCCCGAGGTGAGAATACACCTGGTGGTATATGTGAGGGAGCTAGTTCTGCTATGCTCCAGGTTCCCACATGATTTTGTTCTTACCTTCATTATGCACTTACACATTCTAACTTTTATTCATGCTTATCTGTCTCCCCTCACCTTCTACTCCTACCCCAACCAAAATGTGAGCTCCTTCAGAGTGGGGATCATGTCTGGCTTCACTCAGTAGTCTTAGAACCCAAAACACATATAGTAATTTCTCAATAAATGCTGGTTTGAATTTGTTTCTGAGAATACTCTGGAATAGTGAGTGTCATTAATCAAGTTTGCATTGATGGAATTTCTTTCACATATCTACACAAATATTTCAAGTAGTAAAAATAAGTCAACCACCCACTTAGATTTTCTTTTTCTTCACCTAGTGACAAAACTTTTACTATAGTTTTCTGAATGTAGATATTATTTTGATGTGATTATGGACACATCCTCATAAGTTGTTTTAGATTGACAAACTGTAATCTAAAAGTAGATGCTAAGCATAAAGTTTCAAAATCATTTTTCCCTAAAAAAAATACTTTCCATTCAATGACTAGATTTTAAATTTTGGTTCTTAGGACACGAGAAACAGTTTACATCTAGTTAAGAGGTACTTTTTATAACATAATATATTAGTTAAGAATGGATTATGCTGCAAGTAACAGAAAACTAAGAATAGTGGCTTAAACAAAAATGTTTTGATTTTTCTTATCTAATAAGAAACCTAGAGATATGTAGTTCCTGATGTTGATTCCGTGATCCAAGGATAGCAGGCCCTTTGTTTCTATGATTTTATGATTCTCTTAACCTTCCCTTAGATTCACAGGATAGCAGCCACATCTCCAGGTATCAGAACTGTATTCAAGGCAAGAAGCAGGAAGAAGGATTCAGTCCAGCTGCATCTGTCCCCTTTTAATTGGGGGACCCTCCTCAATGGCCTTAGGCTTGAAATTCATGGACCATGTCTAAGTTACATGGTCATTTGTATGCAAGTAAGACTGGGAGGAAAAGCCTCTCCGTTGGGAGGTGTGGTGGTTTGAAGCTGTATGGACTCCAGAAAAGCATGTTCTTAAATCTAATCCATTCCTGTGGCTGAAAACCCATTGTAAGTAGGATCTTTTGATGGGGCTACTTCAGTTAAGGTGCGACTCCTCTCATTCAGGATGGAACAAAATCTTATTACTAGATTCTTTTATAAACAGAATGAAAACATAGAGAGAGAGCCACAGAAACAAGAAGGTGAAAGCAATGAAAACTGAAAGAGAAGGGAGAGACAAGAATATGGTGCCATGTGCCTTGTCAGATGGCAGAGGAGCCAAGGATCAACAGCAGCCCATATTTAGGAAGAAAGCCTTACCTTGATGATACCGTGATTTGGACATTTTCTTGGCCTCAAACTGCAAACTAATATATTCTCATTGCTCTAAGTCAACCCATTTCATGACTTCTGCTTTAAGCAGCCTAGGAAACTGAAACAGGAGATTATGAAAAAGGGAGTTAGATATGGCTGTTGGGGAGTTGTTCTAGTTTGCTAGCTGCTGGAGTGCAATAGACCAGAAACAGAATGGCTTTTAAAAAGGGAGTTTAATAAGTTGCTAGTTTACAGTTCTAAGGTCAAGAAAATGTCCCAATTAAACAAGTCTACAGAAATGTCCAATCACAGGCATCCAGGGAAAGATACCTTCATTCAAGAAGGCTGATGAAGTTCAGGGTTTCTCTCTCATCTGGAAGGGCACGTGGCGATCATGGCGTCATCTGCTAGCTTTCTCTCCTGGTTTTCAGTTTCATGAAGCTCCCTGGGAGGCATTTTATAAGATTTTAAACAAATACATAGATAAGCAAGTAAATACATATATGCATGCAAAATATCAGTGAACTACTAATAGGGTATATCAAGAACTAAGGATTATGCTTATTTACCTGCACCTAAATTTCAAGCAAAAATAAATCAGAAGTCCATATCATTGATGGAAAGCCTTTATCCTAAATTAATGCTCTTTATTACTCATGCAAAACAGATGAGGCAAAAATTCATTCACCAAAAATGGTAGTTTTCCTTTTTATTTAGAATGACTACTATTAGAGCACCTTGTCATTTAATTAGTGCTAATGAATATGGCGGGAAACCAGAACAGACACCACACTCGACCCTGAACTTCAGTCCTTGCTGGCGTGACAATAATCATTCTCTGTTCCCTATGACCACCATTCTCACTACTTTGCTCCTGTTGTCAAGGACGGTGAGAGGAGAGGTTTGTCAATTCCTGTGAAGGTCCATTCACAGTGTCTTCCTGCTGAGGAAGGAAGATTGTGTTGAGATGAATGACAACTTGCAAATTTCAAAGAACGTCCTCTGTATGTCATGAGAGATCATCAAGATATATTTTAAGCCACAGATTAATCCACAAGCTAAGGGGGAATCCAGCAGATTGAGACCAGAAAGAAAAAGGTACTGCAATAAGCTCACATATTTGCTTAAACCAGAGTAATTTGTTCAACCTTATATACATATGTGTGCATGCACACACACACACTCACACACAATGTTCCATTTCTCAAACCAAAGTAATTTGTTCAACATTATATATGTACACGTGCACACATACACATACACACACACACCCCCATGATGTTCCATTCATCATATAGGAGCATAGGAGAATACACCAATAAACAAAATAAGTGAAGTTCTTGCTCCTGTGGAACTTACATTCTACTGGAGAAGACTAACAATATTTAAGTAAACAAATACATATGTAAGGTAATTTAAGAGAGCAAAAAGCAAAATGAGGGAAATAAAACCATGTATTAAGATAGAGGTTATGGGAAAAAGCAAGGACTTAGGTCTCTTATTTTTTAGATCTTCAATCCATGCAAGCTTTGAAATTGCATGATGTTAATGAAATTCAAGAACAAAATTACAGCCTTTTATGCTTATGAAATGTACTTGTATCAAACAAATATACTTGTTCTTAGGCATATCTGAAACTATTGAACCTTAACCAAAAAGGTATGTGGAGAGTATTAAGCCTCTTTTCCATTCAATCTCTCTACAATCAGGCTCCTGTGTACTTCCTGCCTCCCATCTTCCTTGAAAACCTCAGGAACACAGGTGACCTACCTCTACTTTAACAACTGGCAGCTCCTGCAGACCAGTACATTTCTTTTAACATGTCCATGCCTCTGACATGTCTGAGAATTATATCCTAAGGAAATTTAAATTTATACATTTAAGCATATATTTGAGAAAGCATACTATGTATTCCAATTTCTGGATATACATAATCCTCATCCCATCTTGGGGGCCCATGTTCAAACTAAATTTCTACCTGACACACATCTTGGGGCACCCATTAATACATGGCTTTCAATAAATAATCACGTGGAAAACTTCTAGAATCTAACAAACTTGTGACAACAGCCAGGGCATCAATTAATCTTAGTGGAGAGTTTACAAATTTCCTTATAGAACTTTGTGATTTTTTTCAACTAGAAACCTGATCCAGAATTGCTATCAGAAAGCTGACCATCTGTGATCTTAAACATAGCAGCTGGTTTTGATATTCAACGTAGGTCATCTTTGCTAGCAGAACAGGTCATTTGATTTCAAACAAATTTCCTGAGTTCCCAGTTCAACAGGAGTTGTATTTCAGGACCAGACGGACATAAGGCAACCACACCAGAATCATTTTCACTGGACATCTCATCAAACACCCAGCAAGTTTTTGAAACACCCTGGCATCCTGCCGGTTGTCAAGATTGTTGAACATCTTCCTTACCTCCTCCAGACGTAAACTTTTCAGACAGAAAATCCTAGAATAGGGGGAGAAGTCAAACAACCAACAAAACAAAAGCCATGTTTATCTGTGAATAGATCCAAGCCCACTCTCTGAGCATTTTTGAAAAGTCATATGAACAAACATGACCCACCTCATTTCTAAACCACCCCAGCTCATTTCTCCTCCAGGCATAGACCATGCAGAACAATGTTTCCCAGTAGCTTTCCTGGCACCACATTTTCACTTTTTCTACAATAGTTCCCGAGACTAAGATTAACTCCATTAACACATTCTAAACAACAGCCTCTCTCATGATGAATGGTGGGGCTAAAGGCGTTCTCAGGTCCTCAGAAAATCTGGGAGGGGGAGACAGTCTTAGGAAGGGTTGGGATTATTCTGTTAGGGATGCTTACCAGGATACAATTTTTCCACGATGAAAAAGAACTGCTTCAAAAATAAGGTGACAATATTTTTTTTAATTGTCAAAAACTTTTTGTGCAGGAAATTCAAAATGTACCTTTTACTCTCACAATAATAAAATAAAGTAAATATATACAAAGCCTGCTAACCAAATGAATTACAAAGCTATTTATTTAACTATCAAAATATTGTAGGTGAATCAGTAGGAGAAATGATTTATGTCGCAAAATATTTCTAATATTCCATTAATATAAGTGATATGGGGTTTGTGGATATGTGGATTGTTTGCCTTTCTAGGTAACTGGAAACTGCACAAAACTTAGTCAAAGGACTTTCTCCAGGGATATTCATCTGTAACTCCTTCAT
Organism: Tamandua tetradactyla; assembly: GCF_023851605.1. NCBI lineage: Eukaryota > Metazoa > Chordata > Mammalia > Pilosa > Myrmecophagidae > Tamandua > Tamandua tetradactyla. The sequence continues at coordinate 181,964,581 of NC_135329.1, read as the reverse complement.
CTGTAAAAAGCTAGAGGCTTTTAATCCCATATGGGCAGCTACCCACTCAGTATATATGAGAACAAAGCAAAAATTGATTGAAATCACTACATTATCCTCCTTTCATCTGAGTGGTATCATGTAAAATATTTGAGTACAAGGCCTTCTCAGAATCCTCCAATTTTAAATTAAAAAGCTTATTTCTTCATTTCTAACCATGGTTAATTAAATGTGGTCCCAGGCGTATATCACCAAGAAAGGAAAGTTTATACAACTTGTAGACTTCAACTGTAGTCGGAGCTATTTTGGTTACCTACACCTATACCTTTCTACCTGGACTGGCTCCTTTTATTTCCTATATTCAGCTCTCATTTCTCAAAATAAATCTATGATAAAATGTCCTTATGTATCTCACATTTCCTTTGTATGGCATTGAGAATGTAATTTGGAGACTCAAGAACAGTTACCACCTTTCTCTGTGTCCCACCTTACACCAATCTGAGGCTCTTAAGTCATCATGCCAAGGAATAATATTTTCCTGTGAAGAGCTCTGGTGATGTGATTGATCAATGACTACCATGCTGAAGAATCAATATTTGGCTTCTGAGTAAGTACAGCAGTGTCATTCTTGCATCTTGTTCCTGGAATGCCAAATGTTTGTGATTTTTTTTCTTTTTTCATCACTTTTTGCCACCCAGGAATGCTGCCAAAAAGTTTCTTCAAGTGTGAACATTCCAGTTTCACTCAATTTTTTTCATATGGTCCAATAAAGCTATCAGGTGTTTTGGTAAATGGGTTTATTATGTTCCCCTTTATGGAAGATCACTACTGCTTCCACATCAATTAGAATTGTAGGTACAAGAGGAAGGTCTGATTTACCTTTGCTTGCTCAGTTCTGTTCTTGGGACCAACAGAATTCAGCTTCCACCTCATGGAAATAATCTTGGTTCTTTGTTTCATGTATACTGTATTTTCTCCCCATCACCTCTGCCTCCCCACACCCTAGTGGTTCTCAAATAAATCTTTTCATCTTAACCCTTCTAATGAGCTCTATAGCCTCATTTTAATGGCCTGCTAGATATCTTCACCTATATTTCCAACAGATCCAAATCTGAAAAATTTTTACCGTCTTAATCAAAATCCCTTCCAGACTGTCCCAGTTATTTCAATCACCTGTTACCAAATCTGACCCTCAGCTATTATTCTCCCCTCCTATTGTTTCCCACAGTCAACTTCCCAGTTCTGTCAGTTCTACCTCAGTGACCTATCCCCACTTTTCCATTTCATGTTGCCAGAGACCTGTGTCCATTCTCCGTTATCTTCCATCTTGGTAGATCTCTGGTCTACCCCGCTCCTGCCTCCCTTACCTGCAATCCGTGTTTTCTACTGCTGTCAGTTTCCTTTACTCTGATCCTCAGAAATTTCCTTGAAACTGCCCTCAGAAATTTCCTTGAAACTGCCTGCGTAGTCAAGGCCACGTATGACAGTGCAGGATCTCTACAGCATTACTAATACTACAGCATCTTCTTCACTTTCTTCCTTTTCCTTTTATATCCTCTATGCTCTGAAACAACCAAACTCTTGGTGATTATCCAAGACTGGGTTCCCTGGGAAGCAGACCGTGAGGCAGAGATCAGGAGGCAGAATGTTTATTAAGGGGTGCTCTTCCATCATTGAGGAGTGGAAGGGAAGATGTGGGATTGGGCAGAGGGAGGTGAACTTCCTGCAGGTCCAACTAAGGCCTCATCTGATCCCACAAGGAGCTCTGGAACTGGATTAGCTCTTCTGATCTGTCATGAGTTGGAGTGAGAGCTGGGCCTTGATAACTCCACAATGATCATTCATCAGATGCAGGCTGCCCTGGGGTTAAGGCAAACTCTAAAGAGGGGCAATAGCTGAGACCTATCTTCTGGTGCCACTGATAGAAGAATGTTCTAGTTTGCTAGCTGCCAGAATGCAGCACACCAGAAATGGATTGGCTTTTGATAAAAGGGGATTTATTTCATTAGTTCTTCAGAGGAAAGGCAGCTAACTTTCATCTGAGGTTCTTTCTTACGTGGGAAGGCACAGGATGGTCTCTGCTGGCCTTCTCTCCATGCCCCTGGGTTCCAACAACTTTCCCTGGGGTGACTTCTTTCTGCATCTCCAAAGGCCTGGGCTGAGCTGCAAGTGCTGAGATGAGGCATGCTGAGCTGCTTAGGCTGTGCTACATTGAGCTCTCTCATTTAAGCACCAGCCAATTAAGTCAAATGTCATTCATTGCAGCAGGCACGCCTCCTAGCCAACTGCAGGTGTAATCAGCAACAGATGAGGTTCACGTCCCATTAGCTCATGTCCGCAGCAACAAAACTAGGTACGTTCACCTGGCCAAGCTGACAACTGAATCTCACTACCACAAAGAATAAACCCTTTATAGCCTCTTAATTCTGCAAAATGGACCTGAGTATCTCATCACAGCACCTACCCACTGAACTCTACTCAACTTCACAACTCCTTATTGGCACTTTTTTTTTTTTATATAGGCAGGCACTGGGGATCGAACCCGGGTCCTTGGGCACGGCAGGCAAGCACTCTTACCTGCTGAGCCACCGTGGCCCGGCACTTTTTTTTTAAAGCTCAGCGGCAGCTTGCTAGCTGTCTCTCAAGACTTCTTTCTAACCTTTCTTTAGTAATAACCACCCCCACCCCATTACATTTTCTAGCCTGCTTTACAACTAGATATGCCCATGTGACTAAATTCTGACCAATGGCTATGATGAAAAGGGATGTAAGCAACCATCAGCTTGGTATTTAGGGGACCTGGCAAGTCCTTTATGTTTTCTTCTTGGCCTTCTGCTGGCTTGAAGAGAGACACGATGGTGCAAACTGGAGCAGCTGACTTGTTCCATGAGATGGATGCTGTGTGCCAAGGATTGCACAGCAAGAAGATGGAAGGTGTGCGGTGCCACTAGGCCAGCTCTTGACTGCTCATGCACAGACTGTTATCCGACAAAAAATTTCTAAGCTGTGTAAATCGCTGGTATTTTGGTCTTGGTTACTTCAGCTGGATTGGTATATCCAAATGAGTATAAGCTGCAATACTTTGCTCCCTACTTCTGTATATCCACGTTTCACCATTCAGATACTAGCTCAAATGCTACCCCATTCCTACGAAGATTTATTGATCTTCTCCCTAAAGCAGAAAGTAATAATTTCCCCTAATAATCTCCCATAGTGATTTATCTGTATTTCATTTATCTGGTTTGATATTTTCATTATAAATGGTAATTATTTCCTTATTTCCCAGAGTAGCACCTGGGCATTATTTTTCATAACCGCTGTAGCCAGCAAAGAGTCTTTTATTTAGTAGATATTTATATACTTGTTGACTCAATGAAATTCTTTTTAATACGGAGTTGAAATTGGCTTTTCTATAATTTTCCAACCCTTCAGTTTTGCTTAAGCACTCAGATGTAAGAGAAAATCCTGTATCTCCTCTCAGCAGCCTTGCAGACATTTCATACTGGTTAACATCTTCCCTGTGTCAGGTGATCTAGGAATACATTTTCAAGCTTTTCTTTAGGTCTTGCTCTCTACTACCTCTAGTTAATAATGAAGTAAAGAAGGAATTTACATTTAGAGACTTGTTTTTTTACAAAACAGGTCCTCTAAACTTGGACCCTGCCTCCCTCGCCTAGGGGTGGTGACGGCTGGAGGTACGGAGCGAGCAGTCCCAGCACCATCGGCCCATAAAGGCAGGCAGCATGTGGTTCTTTGGAGGATCTGTGCTTCCATTCTCTGGCTCTTTTTTTTTTTTTTTCATATGTGCTATGTTCCATCTTTTACTGGGTTCAGAAAAGGATCCAGCATTGGACTGCCTGGGTCCTGATTCTGGCTCTGCCACTTACTAGAACGGTGATCTCAAGGAAGGTGTTAAACCTCTCCAACTGGAAGTTTTTTTTTTCATCTGTGAAATGGGAATAATAATAAAGGGGCAGTAAAATGATATAGTCGTGGCATGGGTCTGGAGCTTAAAACCTCTGGGGTTTCATTCCAGTTCCACGACTTAGGGGACCTCCCATATTCTCTGTACTTACCTAGAGAACTGTACAAGGAGCAGGAGAGACCGCAGAGGGTGGCAATATTTGAGGTGATGCTTGGGGATGCACAGGGTTTTGACAGGTGCTGTGGGAGGGCAGGAATACCTAGCAGAGAAAATGGGCTGAACCAAAGCCGAGAGCCTAGAAATAGCTCTTTGCCGTAGTGATCCTATTGTTTCCCCTCCTTTTTCTGGCGCCAGTAGAATGTGGCATCTGGCACATGTAATGCAAAAAAGCAGGAGGATGGAAACGTAGATCCTCAGAGACAGCCACTTGCTGCCTAGCTTTGCGGGCTGACTCTGAGGTTTTTGTGGTTCATGAAATTAACAAAATATTAATGGGAGTTATGTCTTCAGTAGATTGCAATGATTTTAATTTTATTCTTTAAATTTTCTTTGTTTTTAAAACTTCCTGCAATAAACATGCATTGCCTTAATCAGAACAAAACAACAAAACTTCTCAAAGAGAAATAAAATGAATAGTTGTTCTTTCCTGCTAGATTCTTTAGTTTCTACATTTCTTTATTTCTCTGGATCCAGAAAATTTAGCCAAATTGACTGATTTGTCCCTATGCCCAACTGGTAACATGAGGCAAAGCTAGAAGGAAAGATTAAGTTCTGTTCAGATCTAGTCAGGTCCTTCTGGTTGCCAGGTAGCAGATATCTGCAATCAACTGCAGCATTCTAACAAATGGTAGGTATGGCTTCAAAATCCAGGCAGCCACTACCAATGGAATGGAATTAACATAGAGACAAACCTATTTGTCTCCCACAGATGAGTACATCTGAATATAGGTGGTGCACCAAGCATCACCAAAAGGAAGCATCTTCAGGCAGGTTGTCTTTGATATTCTGTGACTTTCAGTTGCTGCTCCTTTTCCACAAAACAGTCAGTGCACACTGTAAGTGGCGACTCGTGAGAGCTCCTGTGTGGCAACCTGAAACCCTGAAAGGACACAAGGCCGTGTCTGTGTACCAATTTCATTGACTCTATCAGATGATTGCAGGCAGCCACATATGAAAATGTCTTATGCAGAAGTAACATACTAGACCAATGGTCTCAATATGATGCAGTGATGGGTTCTGTTAGTTCAGGCTTGGTCCACACAATGTTTTTAAAATGTGAATTGGCTGCACCATTTAAAAACTCAGGTGATTTATATAAAAATCTGAATTTCTGGCTCCTCTAGAAAAATAAGAGGAACGAACAATAATGGACCCATTTTTCCACATGGTGACGATGGCTAGAGCTGAGTAGAGGCTGGTCCCTTCAAGACGTGGTTTGTGCTGTCCAGTCCCCTCACTCCTCCTGTCTCATACATCTGCCCTGTTCTGCTCATTTTGGTAACTGGCTCCGGTAGCCTAATCATAACATTAGGGTTATGATCCTTTCTTTAGAGCCATTTTACCTATGTAGAAAAAGCAGTTCAAACCCACTACATATAATCCATCTGCTACCACTTAGGAAGTTGCAATGGTTCTACAAGGCTATGATTGTCACTGGAAGGCAGAGGCCTCCCTGATGCCATTTACAATCCAAGTTACCTTTTTCTGTCTTAACTCAGAGTCCGGGGCCTGAAAAAGCTCTGCTGCAAGCTCATTTACCTCCTGCCAGGTGGAAGTTATTTAAAGCTCCAAAGAGATGTGAAGAACTCCTGATATAGTCTTGATCATTCAAAGTGAAGATATTTTGTTTTGTTTTACTTTGCTTTGCCTTGTTTTTGTTGGACTAATCAATTTACCGGGCCAATTTGGCTTTCCATGATCATCTCAGTCAGATACATGTTCTCGTAGGGTGGGCTGTCTGGAATCAAAAGTGTAGTCTTCACAACTACAGCAGGGGAAGTGTAAGTAAACAAACAATCAGCTGGTAAAGCAGTATTGGAAGATTCCAGCATGTGATGAGGCATCACTGCATTTCTTTTCTTTCCAGAAGCTGCATATGTGGTCAAGAACCTACTGAATGGGTTTCTGAAAAGACTGAGGAGTGTTAGGTAACCGTTTCCTGATGCATAAAAAAATAGACAAAAACGAATTTTGGTGGGGAGCAAGTGTGACTCTGAAAATGATTTTGACCTCTCATTAATTGAAGGACCTACTAAATGATGCTTCAGAAGATTTTATGGTTCTTCTTCTCCACCCCCTCACTCCAGACTGAGATTAGCCAAGGATCCTTTAGCAAAGAAAATACTAGAGGTTTACAGATGAGGTCAAGAAGCCCTCTTTGTCATTACTAATAGCCCCAAGCATTGAACACTGATCTATGATGAGCATATCAGTGGGAAAATATCTAAACATATAAGATTCTCACTGAGATCAAAATCTTCACCCAGGCAAAAGAAGCCCAGATATCTGCATAGATTAGATCTGAACATTACAGGGCTGTTCTGTTTCCAAAGTGCTCATCAATGTGCTTTCCGCCACCAAAAGGAGCCCTGGTTAAACCTAACAATAAGCGATCATGGAATCAGGTCCAATTGCATTTGCACAGCCTTTTGCTTGAATTTGCAACTCCTCTGCGAAACTCTCCTTGATCCCACCTGGCAGGTGTAGAGATTCCCTCTTCTTCGCTCCTAAGCACCTATATTTAGGTCTCTTAAGATGCTTATCACATTGTAATTAAGTGCTGCATCTTTCTAACAAGATTGAGAGCACATTATTTCGTACTTGGGGCCAGGCAAAATACTGTAGAATTTTTGTAAAAGATCAAGTATTTATGAAAAGGAGGAAGGAAAGAAGAGAGAGTGGATAGAAGGAACGACAGGCTGAATGGTTCAGGCACTTAGCAGTACTTACCCTGGGGGTCTGGGCCCCTCCTCCTGGGTCTGGCACACCCAGCATCCTTTTCCCACTTTATTAGACCAGTGACCTCTTCTTTCAGGAAGCCTCCTTCCTGCATCCCTCTCACCCCTGCCCATCAGTGCTCTTCTTTTTACTTCCATTACATTATTAACTTAGTTTACTTATTCCCTTGGGTTGGGAGGGTTTTGTTTAAAACGCATGTGTCTCCCCACTATACTGTGAGTGATTCTAGGCCCAGAATTTTCCTTTGTTCCTTAATTCCTAGAAGTTCCTGGCACCAAGTAGATGTTTAGTAAATGATTTGTTGAATGAATAAATTAAGGAGTAGATTCCCCTAACCCTTGCATATAACCTAAAGGGCATCTATCTTAAATTTCAAAAGTTACTTATGAATTTCTTCATGAGCATATGGATTATCTATTTAACTGTTCACATAAAATATATAATTCTAGGGTTGGCATTATTCTGTTATCCAGGAGTTTCTGGGTGACCTTCCCCAGTCAGTTATCAAGGATTCACGGAGCAGAACTCATTTCAATGTCAACCTCAAAAACGTAATGACTTAAAGAAAACATCAAAAACACAGAGCATTCCTTCAAAGTCAAATATGAATGCCAGTCTAATGCTTTCTTAATTCTAATACTCATGTTATTTTAAAAATCTTTATATATTTCTCTTATTACATGAAATGACATAGAAACAAATGATGAATTATGGTGAGTAGAAATAAAATTTACAGAAGTGTTCAGTTTTGGGTGGAAAGAGGAGCTTTAAGGGTGACTGCAAGAGGAGAGCAGATGGTGCTAGAAAAGTAAGAGGCAAGGTCATGGAAAATATAGACTTAGGCCATGTTATTAAGTTTGGACTTTAGCCTACAGGATATAGGATACATTCCATAGGACATGAAGAGCTCCTAGAAGACTTTCTTTAGAGGAATGATGTGGTCAGATTAGCATCGTGGAACAAACTCTCTTTGCATGGAGCTACTGTGTCCTGACCCAAGGTGCTGGTAATGGGAATAGAGAGGGAGATGTGGAAAGGCTTTTATGAAGTAGAAGGAATATAATTTGGTGACCAGTTCCATGTGAGGCAGTTTCATGAGGAAATACCATCCTTTAACTGTTTTGATAATATAATTTGTAAAACCAAACATTATTTTCTTCATAGCTTAATTGTAAATTTGATGTCCGGCCAAAAGTATGGATGTTACTCCTAGCCATGCCCTCTATAAACTTAGAAGAGAGACATTGAAGAAAATCAAAAGTATTAGCCTAAGACTTTCTTTCTTGATCTATAAGAAGCAAAGCACTTGCAATGAATTCAATGAAACTGAATTCTTTAGGAATATATTTATCATTAATCAGAGATTTTATTTTGCTCCAATGAATGCTTAAATTTTCAGTGAGCCTTTGATTGAGAGACCAGTGCTAAAACTCTGATATCAGGTGCATGACCATTTAATCAACAATGCAACAGAACACAGAGAAAAGGTTTAAGAAAAATGATCAAAGTATAAAGCTACAACATTCTATGTAAATAAAAGTTTTAATACAGACTTGACTAAAAGATGCATACAGTTGACTACTAAATCTCCATCCATAGGCAGCCAACAAAATGTGAAGGAATTTATTAACTTCCAACAAACCTTCAGGTTGTACACCTAAAGATTACAAACCATTAAAAAATGAAAATTAACAGTGGAAGCAACAATGACTATCAAACATGATGGGATGCTTTTAAAGGAAGGGTTCAAGTATTGTCTGTAAAGTTCTCCAGACACTAGTCTTTGAAAAGTTTGTGCAATTTCCATCTTTGCATAGTAAGAAAATAAAGAAACAAACAAAAAAACACCCAAATACCCACACATCACTTGGTAAAACTCCACACCTCTATGGAATTCGTTTCATAACATGCAGCTAATGTACTGCTCATTGGCCTAGTAGGAATAGCTCTGTCTCAGTGGGCTCATGCAGTCGCCCAGAGTGAGTAAGGAAGTCAGTGCACATCTCCTCATCCAGGTGTTATTAGTTAATGCTGCAAAAGTATAGTAGGTGAAATGGGAACTTGTTCTCACTTAATACTCTTGTTGGGTAACATGAAATGGTGACATGCTTGTGCTTTAAGCTCAAATTAATAAAAAGGAGTATTCACTCACAAGAAATCAGCAAATGAATGGCATGTGCAAGAAAAAATACAGCAAAGAATTGGAAACTACATAACTTAACGCTACCCAAAATAATTATAATCCATCCTTTGTGATTTGTTTGATGGCATTATCTTTCATATTCATACATATATAGCTTAAAGCTTGTGTACTTTACATATACACACAAATAATTTAACATTGGAGCATAGGTTTGGTTACCTATGAAACTGCCAGTGTAACAAAAAGTTACATTGACATTTGCCATATGTACATAACATTTGGGGACCACTGTGGTCTGATTTAGAACATAACATCGCACATTTACAATGTTGTGTGTGAATGCTCAAAAGCTAGCAATAGAGATTTGACTTTTGTAACCATCACGTTTTTTTTTTCCCTGTTTCTCTGGAAGAGTGATGAAATTAGTCTGGTGTACGGAGCAGCTTAGTATCTACTAGTGTATAGGACCCAGCAACAGGGAGACACTAAGCAATAGCAAAAGGAAGAGATGCTAAGTAATCTGAGTTTCCTCCAAGTTGAAAGAGCCATAGCCACTATGCAGAGGGATAAAACCTGTATCTTATGTAGCCAGGGGTAAGGCTGGTAACCCTGTAGATAGCCCTGTAATTACAGTATAAACATAGCTAGTTCTAGAGAAAGACTGCATACTTGTGTAGCACCTATTACTCAGAAAACAATAGTAAGATTAGGATGTTAGGCATGACCTATTGTAATGTAGAGAAATTAAGGTTTCTGCTTTATGAGTGTGATAGTTCCAAATTAAAGATAACTTGGGAGAAAAAACCCATTGTTTAAGTAGTTTATTTTTAGGAGATAATCTTTCCCAAAGTTAAAGTTGTGACACTGGAGTCATGACTCCTGCTCAAAAGAGACTTTGAGCTAAAGTTAGCAGCTGCTTCAGAGTCATAAGGAAGCGAATAGTACAAACACATGCCCTGTTCTGAAAGGAGGATGGGTCCTTGGGAGCCTTTGGTAAAGCTCATCGCTAGATGGATAGTCACTGCAGTGATCATGTACAAGTCTTCTATTCTAAAACAAAGCTGGGACCAAATTTCTTTATTAACTTACTCACTTGCATGGAAGCTATCTTGACCATAAATGGAAGAAGAAATCAGTGAAAGTGAAGGAAACTCAGAGCGACTTGGGAACTCAGATTACGTCTGCCAATCTGTCTGGAAGGAAAAGAATGTGAACTTGCATCCTATCATAATTCAGCACAACATTCCATGGATCAGCAAACACTGTGGGTCCAACTTTTTCTTGAAAACACAACACACAGAATTAAAGTATGTTGTAATGATGTCGACAGGAAAATCATTTCCGCTTCTCCCTCATTGGCAGGTTTACATTGGAGTTCTACCATATATATGTTGAGGCAGGAAGATGCAGCATGAATGAAAGACTGACAACAGATACGGATAAAATGGAAAGCTCAACTTTTTTCCAAGCTTTCAACATTTAAAAATTATTATTATTATTTTTATTTAAGGCTTTAAGTTTATTCTCCTTTCACATTAAAGACAGGGAAAGAAAATTGTCAAAACCAAAACCGAAAATAATGAGCTTGGCACTTCTGTGATTAATTTGAGAGGGTATCTACTTTCTTACATTATATACATGTGTTTATAATGACATCAAAAAATTTTAGAGATTTGTCAGTACACATATTTGCATTTACATAATTGTCGTGTTTTTAATATGGGTATTTTGTTTGTTTGTGTCCCCCCTTCTTTTGTTTGTTTTTGTTTTCAAGCATACTGACTTTAAATTGCACCTGTTTCATGCCCAAACTCCCTGTCTCTGTGGCTATATCTATCTTTTTAAGCAAGTCCAACAATCACTGGACAATTAAGAGAGAAGGATAGAGAGGCAGGAGAGGGAAGGGAAGGGACAGAAGGGAAGAGGAACAGAGGGAGGAAGTGAGAGAAAAGAAACAGAAAAGAGGAGCAAAGGATAAACTCAAACTAACAGAGAATGTTTTACAAGAAAAATATTTCAATACGGACAAGTGAAAATGATGTGTCAAAATCTCTTATTTCCATATTTACATTTATAAAAGAACTATACAGTAGCATCACTGTTCAAATTCCAGCTCCCATTTCCAAAGGATGCTCAGTCCAGGGGGAAAAAACAATGGGGAAAGTGAATCAACAAGAGCAGGGCCCCGTGGAGTTCTGCCATAGCTTTCTGGGGTGGAGGGGGAGGGAGTTTACATGAAGAGGCCCAGACCAGCTTCTGCGTGTTCATCTGTCATCTTCATCTTAGCGATTCAGTTGCAGGTTTTGCTGAGGATTGGCTTGCTAGCTTGTTGTTGAATATATGCCATGCAGGTTTCACCCTTTCAAAAATTAGGTCTTCATGCCACTGGAGTTTGTCATTGGTAGGAAAAAAAAATCATGCCAAATCATTTAGAAGATATTAAGTGCCAGCAGGCTGAGGGAAAAATATCATTTGCTATTTTTTAATGGTTCTTTTATTGCACTTAATTTTTTTGTTCCTTCTTCCTTTAATTAGGAAAAAAAAGGTTCTGAAACAATTGTTTTTATAACATGGTCTTTTGCCCCCTTTTAAAGACACGTGATGGGTGGGGTTCTTTGAAATTATCTTCAAAAAGGTCAGTTTTCTCTTACCCCATCTCTGTCACCCCAACTTTAGTTCTACAGTCACACCCATCCAATATTCTTGTTTACAGACTTAAGAGTTCCAACAAGGCTGATGCACTATGTCAAACCCAGAATGCAACAGTCAAGGCCAAGTTCATCCAGTGCAGCTCATTCAGATGGGGCCTTGCTGAGTAGGATCGAACCTCCTCTTCTTGACATTTCTTCCAGAGCGCGTCAAAAGAAGATGCAAGCAGAGGGGGAAAAAATCCACAATATTAATCAGATCATGATGGGAGAAGGGGGTTGATAATGCAATAATGCTAGTTCCAGAGTAAAAGTAATCAATTCACACAGAGGCAGATTCCAAAATAACTTGAAGTTAAACGGAATAGCTTACATTTTTTTACTATCTTTGTAACAAAGCCACTAGAGAATGTCCAATTGTGAAGGCCAAAAGAATCTCTATGTTTTCATTTTAAATCACAGAAAGCCTCAATATCTCAGTTTATCTCTTTGTTTCAGAAGCGAATAACCTTGTTAATTAGCTAGATGGAAATTAAATTAGAGAGAACTCATCCACTTAGGGGGCTATTAAGAGAACTAAGACAAACTCTGAGGTCTCATAGCCACCTCCTTCTAGGACATAAGAGTTCTGTATCAGTTGACTGATCCTGAAGAAGGTGGCAAATAAGCCTTGTTCTACTCAATTATCTTGCTGCCTTGGATGTGTGAGCTTTTACTCCACTATGGAACAAAGCACTTTTTTCATATCTATAAAGCTGAAGACCAGAGTGCACAGTAAGACGGTACCCTCAAAGGAGAATGGACACAAGCTTGGGTTAGTTAAGCAAATGCAGCAGTACAGCTTAATTGAAAATAAGCAAGTTAAAATGCCTTGCTCACAGTGTCCAGTCTCCTAAAAAGTGGTTCCTATGTTTGAAAAGAGAAAGAAAGAACCAGCGAGACACTATAAGGCAACAACAAAAGTTGGTTGCAACCTCCCCATGGTCTGGTTTCATGTGGGGCATCAAGCAAGGGGCTCATGCATTTAGTCTGCAGACTGGCGTGTGCAACGCTGCTGCCACTGAGGCTTCATGCAAAACCGGAGACTGGGGAGTCCCCAAGATCCCTCATTCCCCTGCCCACTCGCTCAGGACCAGTTTGACACCCTCAAAGCCCCTAAGTACCAAAAAGATTTCAAAGTATTCCTCTTTCCTCTTAGATAATCCAAAATAAAAATAATACCAAAGCATAAAATACACAGATAGGCATTCTGCAAAGTTCATATTTTTCCAAATTGACCATGTTGATGCTTTTCTTTTGAAATACCAAATATGAAAATCTTTCAAGAAACCTCTCTTTTCTTTTTCAAGTTCTTGTTAAAACATTTTCATTAATGGCCTAAGCCTTGGCCCAGCAGGCAATACAATGGTTCTTTGGCTTAGCAGGTAATCCAGTACTGCAAACACTACTTGCAACAGCGCTGTCTTTTGCTTTGCCTTTCTCACTCAGCTCTCTTTGAATCCGTATTCTTAAAAGCAGGCATTGCTGATGCTATCCAGGAAACACAGGCAAGACCAAAAGGGAAGTCCCTATAATGTATCTCTCATTGAGTTAGTTTGCCATGGAGCAAGGGTCTGCCTCTGCTACCCATGCTCCTGCCCCTTGAGGGCAGATGTATTAGGAATCACATTCTCCCTTGTGAGTCAGGGGGGAAAAAACAGGGACAGCCTGACCTTGTGAAAGACTAGGGCCTCAACCTTTTTTTAGCTATATATTGCTGGAACTTAAGAGGAATGTTAAACTAATGTCTCTTCAATTAATGGTAAAATTGAGGAAAGCTGGCATTGTGCATGTAAATGACTATCTTCTCCCCATCTAAACTCTCATTCAAATTTTGAAACTGTCAGATAAATAGCCATTTCCTAAGGAAATAATGGCAATCTTGTTTATGGGGCCATCAAATTCCATTCCAGGCTGGCATACAAGCAACCTTCGGTTTCCAAATATGTGTGCTCCTTTTAAAAGCTGGTTTCTGAAGCACAGATTGCACTCTTTATTGAAACAAAGTTCAGCAACATGACAGGTCAGTTCATAAAGCCGAGCCACCTGTAGAACTATCTATTTCCATGGGAAATGGGGGACAGCAGGAACGTCCTCCACCGATGGCCCAGCAGGGAGAATGCATGCTGCGGAGAAGAGCAGGGTCCAGTGGTGAGGAAAGAGAAGGGGACTCCTTTGGCAGTGCTGACTGCAAGGGCTTCTCAAGCATCAACTGTAAAAACTCCTGTGGACCACTGCATATGGAGAACAGCCTGACCTGCATTTTCCCTATGAAAAAATTTTTTTTGCTCAATTTCAATGTGAAAGTACAACTATCATGGGAGGGCATTTGCCACCTTCCTTCCATGACTGTTTCCTCTGAATACCCTCTGCTCACTAGGGTTCTAAAGTCATTAAATGTTCCCATCACAATCTGTAAAATAGTTCTAGATCATCAGAAAATACAAACATAATCATGAACCTTGCGTTGACACATTTTTCATCAATTTTTACTATTTCTGAAAAATTTATACTTAGTCTACAATATAGATTATACATACATACTTCTATGAAAAATTAAAACAGAACCCTTCAGGTAGCAATAGCCATCTCAAAGCTGTAAAGCCTGTAGGTGTTTATTTCAGGGTACATACTTCTCCACTGCTGTTAACTTCTAATCTTTTCACATTGAGCAGCCACACTCCATCGAGAGAAACAGTAAATGGGCAAACACAGAGCCCCTCAACCAACCCCTCCTAGGCCGCCTTAGACTGGGTTTGCTTCCACTGGGGGCTGATTCAGAGAGCTGTATCGGGTCCTCCAGGCCAGCCTCGATGACACCCACATGCTAAGGTCTGACCGAGGCATCAAAGTGGGCTTGTTATTTAGCTCTCACACTAGGATACGGTTATGGAATTCAGATATGCAGCAGTCTGGTTACCCACCACATGGAAAGGCTAGCTAAAAGTGACTCCACTTCCTACTTCTGTAAAAAACAAAAGCAAAAAATGGAAAAATATATTTCATCTTTGGAGAAAATAGAATTAGCAATATTAAGGTTCTTTTAAATTCCATCCAACTTGACATTCAAACAATTCGGTTAACTTTCCTTGTGGTAATCCAGATATAGTCCCTTAAATTTAATTTTATGTGAGTGGTATAAACAATCTTTAGCATGTCCATAAACAGTCTTTAGCATGTCTGATGAAATGGAACACAGACCAAATCTCTTAGAGACAAAGTCAGACTCTGTATGAACTTGTGATCTAAGTGACTTCTCAGAGAGAGGAAACCACATATAACAATTATACAGACTTAATTAAATTTACCGTTTTTAATATCATGAGCAGCTTTGCCAGGTTTTCTAGGACTGAGATATGATACTATGGTTGGAAGAGCTCAGTATCTATCCTAGAATCTTTGTGATATTATTTGTCAACAAACTAAGTCACTCTTACTTACAAGTTTTCTACTATAAACTAGAATTTCTCTTTCCTGCCACCATTGCCTATGAGCAAGTCTGTTAAACTTTGCACCTTTCCTAAGTTTTAGGGAAGATGCTACTAAAATGATCTTTTATCTATCTAATTTTTTCCAACATCCAGTAAAAACAACAGCACTAGTAGTCTAATTAAGCAGCATTATTGTTCAAATTGGTTGGCCATGTATCTCCATAGTCAATCAGGATAGAGGTTTGGAATCTTCTGCACCACAGTTCACATAGCTTTATCCTGCGTGTGTAGCTGATTGAGGGGAAAAGGAGAATGGAGGAAATGAATGCATATATGAGGAAGCATCAACAAAGTGTGTGCCAAAAGCCTTTGTTCCCTTTTCAAAGGATCGTTCAGAGAAAAAGCCCAAGACCTGGGAATCCACAGACTAATCGTCCCTTGGTATCCTCAAACTTTGGGAGTATGGGGTTAGCCAAAGCGACTAAGGTATACCCACCACATTGCCTACTATGCCAAAATAAGTCAGAGAAAATAACTCAATAAATTAAGGTTTTTTATTTTCCCTTTTCAGGAATTCCACAACCCAGTGTGTGAAAGTCTTTGTTGCGTTAGCTAAAGCTTTCAGAGTCTACTCTTCTGGTATAAAAAAAAGCCATCTAAATTTATAATATTTTCAGACCACAATCCTTTTGTAATTTTTATTTTGGTTGTCGTTTCCACTTTACACTAAAAAACAAACACACATGTACACACATGTGCTCACTCACAAAGGCTCATGCTTTTTACCACCTATTTGGGAGAAAACATGGTTTAAAAAACCATAAAAAATGGCAGACAATACCAGCAGTTAGGGTATAGCTGTGTTTCTCACTCGAACAGGTCACATTTGCTATAATACTTTCTCTATAAATGACTCTGCTTTATATCTTCTAAAAATGTGATATTACAAAACAGCAATCCTTTTCCTGAACATTTAACATATTTTCCTTTAATTTATAAGTTTATATGCCTTCAAATCCTTCAGGTTACTATGATAATTACTCTTCTAGTAATATAAGAAGAGCATTTAGGAAGAATTAATTCCCTGTAGCAGTGTTTAGAGCAAACTTTCATATAAACTATTTTCAACTTTTGGTTCTAAAGGTTCCTTTAAAAATGATGCAAAAACTCAGTGGTTTTCAGTTCAACTAGCAAGAAAGTATGTTTCCAAACATCTCTAATGATAACAGACTACTAATCTCCAAAATTGCCACAGTAGTGGGAAAACCTAAACACTATTCTTCAACACCCAAACTCTTTTACTGAGAGGCAGCAGTCATTTAAAGTTTAATACAAACGACGTAACAAATATTTAAATCTAAAGGAATTTAAGATCCCCATGAAGCAATAGTTAACACAAGAGTAGCTGCTTCTCCAAATTTAAACTCCTGCAGTTTAATGTTCAAACTGTATTTTAGTATTTGTTTTTCTTTGCATTGAGGCATGAAAGTATTTGCTTCACACTACTGTGTGCCTTGCTATAATGAATTCAGTTAAAGTGATTATTAGGGTCACAGGCATGGGAAGGGGCAGTGAAGTAGCTTGCCAGTATGGATGCCTACATAGCAATCCACACAAAGCAGTCAACAAAGACTGCTTCTCACCTCACAAAGTGTCAATTCCTCCCCACCTCCTTTGATTTTTATTATTTTTCTATTCTGATGATCAGGCGTATCTCTCAGATACAAACAATTTGTACAAGGCCTAATCCACTTATATACACAGTGATAAAGCCTTTTCCATTTTTCCCCAAAGAAACATGCAATTCAAGCTGTGAGCTAGGCCAGGCCACTGTTTTGAGGTCCTGCTACAGAATAGTGTTTTATCTCCAAACTTCAAAATGGCAAATTTGGCATCACATGGCTGGGTGATAAAGATGCATAGTAAACTGTTCTCTAGGCCTCTAAAAGTGAGGTTTCCCAATGTCAAGGAGATAAAAGCCTGGAAATGAGCTGGGTTTCTTTTTCTTGAGGCATATGTGTGAAAAAAGGCAAGGGAGCATTATGACAATATAATTACAGAGTATGCAACTAGTATAATGTTCAACAACCTTTTAATAGTAGCGGAGCATTGAGAGAGGTTTTTGCTTTAATTAGGCCAGTTCAATAAAAAATATACTCTTATTAGGTGTCTCTTGAGTGATGCATAATCCAGGTGATGTTTTGGCAATGACAAGGAATTCAGATGTGAATTGCACATTTTGTGTATGCTTTTTTAAACACATTGATGCCAAAACTGCTGTTTATTTAACAAGTTCAAGCTTGTAAATACCTCTGTAGATTAGAAGTATCATTTGATAACAACTTTCCAAGTTGAAGCCACTCAAACACTGTAGGCTTAAACATTAAATCTTAATATGATAAAATAGCAGAAAATATTGCATTTTTTAAACTGTCTTTTGTTTTTCTTTCATAATAGTGTCTGATAATAACATTCAGGTTTGTTTAAATATATG
Source organism: Tamandua tetradactyla (assembly GCF_023851605.1). Classification (NCBI taxonomy): domain Eukaryota; kingdom Metazoa; phylum Chordata; class Mammalia; order Pilosa; family Myrmecophagidae; genus Tamandua; species Tamandua tetradactyla. Next base: position 181,946,964 of record NC_135329.1, on the reverse strand, counting down.
AAGTTCAGTATTCCAAATATAAAATGAATAAAGTTCATAATTAAGATAATTATTCAGATATTTCAAGTCAAAAGCTTCTTTTATTGAGTAACCAGACCGAGACAAGGTGGGTACTGAATTGAGGCAAAGTGGGTATTGAATTTGGGTAACAGTCATATTTCCCATTTAAATGTATTTATATTAATCTGGTTGACATGCAATTCATTAAAGGGAATATATGGCACAGAAGATAAAGTTGCCACAGAATGAAAATATGTAGAAAAGCAATTATCCAATGAATCTGAGGTATACAAAGATCCAAACTGGATAAATCAAGTTTAAAATTTTTAATTATAATTAAGGGCTATTGGTGATTATCTGACTTGTCTATTTATATGAACTTGGTTCAGTGATCAATGTACACTCCAAACTAAAAGGTCACTGTGAAATTGCAGGCCTATCAGTCATATCAGTCTCAGCAGTTAATTAGAAAATATTAATTGTCACAAAGCTATGGACTTCAAGTATCATCTCAGTTAGGAAGTTAATGGAAAAAACATTTTAAAAAATCTGTTATAAAATGACAAGGGCATTCAAATCACAAAGCTACATATAATATGTTATACCTGAAAAATAATGACCAAATGGTCTTTAGGCTGTGAAAATTTCAAAAATATAGACTATCAATGGACTATAAGCCACTTTATATATCCAGCTCACATACATTTATATATCCAACTTACATATATTTATATATCCAAACAGATATATGCAGTTTATATTCACTTATTTCCAACTACAGTGTTTCCTTGATTATTGGTTTATAAATGAATGTCTCAGAATGTTTGCTCCTGAAGAATGTCTTCTTCGGAAAAACTTCCATTCTGTTTTCCTTAAACTAGGGCACGTGAATTCCTTCTGCATTTCAGTTCATGTGTTCCCACTTGCCTGAAGATGACATTTGAAGTTTCGTGTTTCTTCTTTCTAACCCATTTCTGAACAAAAATATTTATTTTTAGAAGATATACTTTTAAAACTTGAAATCTTGTAGCAGGAACTCAAAACTTGGTTATGTAAGCAGAAAAGAGAAGTGCCAGAGCCACTGAGAAAAAGACATGCGGCGTTGCTTACTTAAATCCCCATCCTGTGCCCCCAAGGACAATAGCTGCTACCAGGATGGCACCAGCGATGGAGCCTATTATGAGATTGGTGGCACTAGGACCTGCGACAAAGGATCATGGGAAGAAAGTCATATGAACAAGCCACTTTCATTACCGTAAGGGGAAGGCAGTTAAGCGTTCTCAGGAAGTAAATACCCTGTGTGAAATATCGCTGAACATTTAAATTGCCTTCATTTACTTAGCATAACTACATTTTGGATGGTACAGATAGCTATTACTTGGATTTGTATTCTTTTTCATCTACAGTTTCCGAACCAATGGCAACTCAGTTCCTTTAAATTCACCTTTTGTGGAATTTGAGGCAAATATGCCCAAATTGCTCTTGTTGCACATCTTTCTTCTCCCCTTTCCCAATATCATGAATCAAACAGGTAAAAGAGTGTAAAAACAACACAGCTGCTTTAGAACTAGCTTAATCTGACAGACGGATGAGGGTGTGAAAAGAAGGGAAAATGTTCTACCAAAGTGCTCTTTGAAGGAGCACATAAAGTTGCCTGAATCTGTTAGGTTATCCCCATCCCACTTCCACCCGCCCCCACCCCCACCCCCACGTCCTTTTATTCTCTTTCTATCTTCCCATGGAGACAGTTAAAATTTAGAGGTCAGAAGGAAGTTATTAATAAAGATCTGACTCTGAAGCTGCGTCCTTTTGAGAAAAAGGCATATTTCTTCACACTTTTTACAGTATTGAAAACCAAAAGGGGACACCAAAGGCAAGATATAAAGGAAGAATTCAGGTAATTTGGGGGAGATGGGGAAAAAGTTTTTCTCTTAGTTCCCATTTATTACTTCAAGGAATTTGCATTTTAGAAATAGAAGTAAAGAATGGTGCAGGAGGGACACCAAGAAAAGAAACACAAGGCGAAGATTCTATCAGTTGTTTAAGTATGATGATAATGTTGAAGTAAGTCCTCACCACGCACATGGAACACGCTCAGCAAACAAAGTTAAATTCAGTATGAGAGTTATTCAAAGCATGACCTTCCCTCGGGATGCTAATTTGCAGACAGAGTGCTCCCTGAGAGCAAACACTTTCGGTCCTAACTACGCATCCCTGCTCCAGAAGCCACAAGGCCAATTTTGCTAGTTCCTCGAAAATCCTCTTGAGTATCTAGTAATTTCCACGTAGAGAATTCTCTTTTCTGCTCACATCAGCCTTCAGCTGTGTACATAAATGGATGCCACTTTTGGCAGCAGCAAAACTGTGTGCTTTCTGCCTTTGGCTCAAAGACCACCTCATGCAGGTGGGTATGAGTGGTGAGCAATAAAACCAGTTTAGCTAGTATACATTGAGCACTTACTATATACCAGGACAGGTTCTACGCACCTGACATATATTGTCTTATTGGATTGCCACCAAAACCACAGGAAGTTAAAACCATAGAACTATGACTAGCCTGTTGAGAAAACAGAGGCTTCTATAGGTTAATAAGTGACAGAGGCAAGATTTGTGTGACTCTGAAACCTATACTCTAAATAAGGGGCCAGCAAACTACTCACAGACCAAATCTGGTCTGCTGCCTGTTTTTGCAAATAAAATTACTGGAATACAGCCTGCTCCGTCATTTACCTATCGTCTATGTCTGCTTTTACACTAGGACAGGGGAGTTGAGAGGTAGTGACAGAAACCATGGGTGTGGCCTGCAAAGCTGAAAATACTTACTATCTGGCCCTTTACAAAAAAGTTTGCTAACCTCTCCTTTTATGAGAAATTATCCCATTTACATGTATTTCCTCCCCACATTTTAATAGGGAATCCAATTTTGAAACAAATAAGAAAATTTTTATGTCATCATGAAAATACTCTGTACTCTAGACAATATTTATACATTACTACTTCAAAAGCATGGGTTAGGATTAGAATAAATACATAATTCATGAGAGAGGATTTTTGATTTATGATTCTAAAGAGCAGACTAAAAGCAGATATATATATATATGTCTGTGGAATCCTTGGTAATTAAATGAACATTATACTATCATTTAAATTAGGAAATTTTTAAACAATCTATATTTTATTGTGCTGTTATTATTTTTTAAAAACTACTTTTTCAGCAATTATGGCACAATTTAGAATTTGAAGGGAAATAAAACCATTTATTTTATTTTATTTATTGTTTATAGGTACAAACAATGCATAAACCAAGAACAATTTTAAAAATTTATTTTTAGGAGAAAAACATATATGTGTTTGTTTGGACTTATCTGGCACAAGCAGAAATAGCCACAAACCAACAACACTGGAAAGGAGGAATGGAAATGAATGCTAGTAACAAGGACTATGTTTAACAAAACAAGAGGACTTTTTTCCAATCTCTAAGACTCAAAGGGTGATTATTAAAAGTCATCTTTTCAATTAGTATGCTTCAGGACACTATAATTATGGGTAATAAATAACGTAAAAAAAAGATTTGGGATGATTTTTAGAAACTACCTTTCTGCAAGGAGGAATTTCACATAAATACAGAGAAAGAATTTCCTCTGCAAAAGGAATCTAACTCCAGTCAACAGATCCAAGGTGAAACTTCACAGGACAAATTTCTTGTTTTCTCTAAATATTTTACTTCTACTGTATACTTTATTTTCTAACAAATAAGGAGAAACAAAATATCTTTTCCAGTATTTCTAACTTCTCATGGGCTAACTTGCTTCACAGTCCATACCAATGGAAGATCCAAATCTGTTTAAAGGGTCCTTCAATCCAGGGGGGCGAGAATGTTCGTGTACTCTTCAACACAAAGTGTGATGTGCAGACTTGCTCACCTCTTACTGCTATTTCAGTGAATGGTGTCCCAATCCCAGTACCTAAGAACAGCGTCTGTGTATTACAACGTGACGAAGGGAATGTATCAGATGTTATCAATACAGAGGATATCGGTGATTCCTTATGATATAAATAATTCATTCTTGGGCCAATGTGAAGTGTTACCACCACGATGAACAGAAAAGACAGCAGGTGAAGGGGTATTTTTGTCATTTGTAAATGCTTTCTCTCTAATAAGACAGGGAGCCAGAGAAAGTCCTGATGTTTTTTTAGTCTATAAGTCTACAGATCAGCAATCTCATGAGAGGAATAGCCCATGGATAAGTGACATTTTGAGGAAGTGCATTAAATACAGAGCAATGCAAATAAAGGCATCGGAAGTGGATTTCTGTGACAGGCTAATGAGCAAGTGGCACAAACTATTTGTTAATACACTGGCAAACCCACCGGATAATTTCCAATTGCTCACTTAAGGCTGTACACGCTTGGATTAAACATCTTTTCATTCTTAATGCTTCTAGCTCCCAAATATTTATGCAAACTTCAAATCTGAATTATTAATTGATATTTAAGGACAAAATGAGGCAGTGTCCTCCTAAACATCTTTTTTAAATGCATAAGCTGAAGCCTCTTGTATCACTCCTAAGAAATGGAGGAAAATATTAGTGGCCATCATTCAGATTATCTTTAAAAGGTGTGACAATCATTAATAATTCTTAGTTGCCCGTGTGGATCTACTTGACCGGTGAAGATTAAATTCATTAAAGGAATTCTAAGAAGCAGGATTTTTGCCAATAAATAATAAAAGAAATCCATAATTAAAAAATTACTTCTGCAAGCGGAGAAGCAATGAAAACTTCTGGACCACTGACTTAACGGTGACGATACCAGAAGCACCCCCAGCATCGTTTATGCCCCACATTGTTCCAGACAGGAGAAGGTTCTGCACTGCACGAGAAAACCACAAGACACAAACACATCCAAATCACGCCACCAGTAGCACTGTCACAGGAAACACAGACCATGAGACACAACACAGTGGGGGTGGGCCGGGTGGGGGGCACGAGGGGTCACCTCACACGCCAGCACCGAACAGAAACATTCTGAAACTCATAAAGATGCTTACTCTATTCCCCACCCTGTGCCTCCAAAAATCACCCCCAGGGCCAGAATGGTACCTGCCACAGCCCCTATTAGCCTGCTTGTGGCCGTGTTCACTGTGCGGAGGGAAAAGGGAGACTTTTTAACGAAGGCAATTACACCCCGATCCCATGAACATACATAATAATCTAGTAAGGAAATTCTTTGAAAGTCAGTTAAATATAAAATTTGAAATTAAGATCGAAAAACACACAGACCATTTGAGGAAGAATGTGACTTTACCTCCAACTCCATAGCCCCCCACCTATTTCATTTAGAACTACTTTTAAACACATAAATAATCCACCAAGCGGGAAGTAAAATAAAATGCAATTTAAATTGCACAGCAGCAAATCTGTAGTTTAATAACTGAAGTAATACACCACCAGTTAGTATACATGTTATAAAATTCTCAAGCTGGAAAATACGCATAAGAAACGAGGTCTCTGTAAAATTAAGAATGTAGCATTCATAGTTTTGTGGAAATCTTTATGCATTTAAAACAGAGAGTTTAAAAATTAAGGCGTTTTTATCTGGAATGCTTCTATTAAAAAGCATATTTCTAATAAATATGATGTCTGGATTTTTGTCAGAGTATTTGGACATTTTGTTGTAGTTGTTTATGGTCCTTGGTGTATGAACTATTCACAGAGAGAAAGTTAGGGTCTCGGGGAAACTATATTAACTCCTTTAGACCACCATGTAGTAGATTACTGCTGAGTGAAGACACTCAGTCCCTGCTCTGTTCGCAGCTTTTGTACATTGGAAAATGGGGCTGGAATGTGTAGGGTCCCCAAGGTTCTCCCTACACAGGCTAAGTGAAGTTTGGTTTGGAAGCAGGAAGCCAAATTATTTAGGGCATGCATGTATGTGAGTGTGTGCGTGCACAGCCATGTATGCACGTGCTTTATCTCACATTTCTATGTGAATCAAAAATACTGACGGCAAATTACTTCGCCAATGAGAAAAGAAATGAGCTTCAACACAGTCCCATAGTTACGTGCCATTAGACACAGTGAAACAGAGCAAAGAACCTTGACTCCAAGTCACAATTTCTTAAGGCTTAATATTGGGCTCATTGATCTTTTCAGTTAAATGTTTCCCAGTGGAAGACAGAGTGCTGAATCAGAAACCCTGTTTAGCAACTGTACGATTACTTCATTTTAGCACAGGGTAAACAATACAAGTGACAGATTCTAGTTTTATAACTAACTAAACACAACCTGAGTTCTACCCAAAAAATGGAGGACACAACAGGAAACAGAAAAAGGCTATTGAAAGCACTGAAGGGAAAGAGAAGCAGATCAACACATAAGGTGATGGTAATATTTTCCAAATATCACAATGCATTATAATTCAAAATAACCTAAGTTATAGCTCAGATTTTTTAAACTGTGGAGGCAAACCCTGGGATGGAAGGGTATTCCAAATAGAAAGCCTTTTTAAAAAAAATCCTTAGACATAAGGAATACTAAATTAATTAGAATTCATTATTTTATTAGCTTTTTCCCCTCAAGTTTTAGGCATTGGTTCTCCAGACCAAATACAGAGAATACAGCTTCTTCAAATCTTACATAAATCATATATGCTAAATTACAAGAAAAACAAAATCCTCCAGTAAAATATGGTATTAAATAAATACTTGCTGATTTTTAAAAATCATAATAACTGCATGAATGATAAATAAAAACAAAAATTTAAGATGGTTTTTTGTATTTCCTATGGATGTGATTTCTCACTGTGGAAACAAGAGGATTAGGTAGTTCATCATACAGGTTTTGGAAAAACCACCAGAGGAACAAGACATTTCTACACTTACTTCAAATATTTATTCAAGATAAACAGATATATACCATACTCTCTGTTGAGCAAGAATAATCATATCCAAACTCTTAACTGATAATTACTCTTACAAACAAAGCAAGAAAAAAATAAAGTGGGAAAATAGCTCTTTCAAAAGTATCCTTTCCTGTATAACAGAGAAGATGGGATTTAACAAATGAGCATGAGTGCTGAATCATTATACTGATATTTCTTTTGGTTTCCAGCGTCTTGGAGAAGCTAGAACAAAAAAAATGAAAAATCGTGGAACTATAGCTCATGCCAAACTTTAAAATCTATTCTATAATTCCATGTTAAAATGTACTTGGAAATTTATTGCTTTTTTGTATATATATATTTCACAATATAAAAAACTTATAAGAACTTTTAAAAAGTATCCTTTTGCCTCTTATTATTCCTCTCTCCAACCACTTTCAGTTTTGTTGTACTAAAAATACACGTAAAGCTTCATTTGATTCTTTGTCATTATACTTAACAAGGTTATCTCTTTAGGTAGTAGTGCCTCAAGCTGTCTTTAAACTGCTATGGATTAACTAAGTGGCTCACGGGTGAGTGGATTTTTACAGAGAACACGTTTGAAAACTGAGGTATCAGCTGCTCTTCACTGCTACCAAATATTTCTTTTCTCATTTCCTGGACCTTTGGGGATGACCAATATTATAGTCCAAGGAATGACCCCAAATTGATTTATTATATAACTATTCATCCATCCACTCATCTATCCATCCACTCATCTATCCATCCACTCATCTATCCATCCACTCATCCATCCATCCATCCATCCATCCATCCATCCATCCATCCATCCATCCATCCATCCATCCATCCATCCACTCATCCATCCATCTATCCACTCATCCACTCATCCATCCATCCATCCATCCATCCATCCATCCATCCATCCATCCACTCATCCATCCATCCATCCATCCATTCATCCACTCATCCACTCATCCATCCATCCATCCATCCATCCATCCATCCATCCACTCATCCACTCATCCATCCATCCATCCATCCATCCATCCATCCATCCATCCATCCATCCATCCATCCATCCACTCATCCATCCATCCATCCATCCATCCATCCATCCATCCATCCATCCATCCATCCATCCACTCATCCATCCAGCCATCCATCCATCCATCCATCCATCCATCCATCCCATCAATCTACTGAATATCTTTTTTGGTCCAGGAAATATGCTGGGCATATGATTATAAACCTATTTTCTTCTCAAACCAATAAATCTGGAGATGGAACTTTTAGAGTTGTTACCTCATATTAGAAATTTAACTTTGCTCCCTACTTCTCTGACACATTTTTTTTTCATTATAACTTGCTTGTGGAACCTGTGTATTACTTTGCGATGTGTGTTCATTTTTGTTTGCTTGTTTGTTCTCTTGTTGGTTTATAACTATTATGTTCAGTCTTGGTCTCTACTGTCTAGGTTTATATGTGCTGAAAGAATATTTGATAGGTATGTAATATCACAAAAAAGCTACAATGTTTCTTAAGATTTTCTATATGGAATTTTTCAACAGAAACGTTGAGGTTTTAGACATGTTGAAGGTATGTTTTTGAAACTGAGTCATTTCTTTTCCTTTTCTTACTTTTTAGGAAGTTTTTGAAACAGGAAGGGTAATTAATTTGGTGAATTACTTCATTCATGTGATTCAAATGCACCACAGGATCTATAATCCTCCATCCTTTAAGACTTTCCAGGCAGAAGGCAATAAAGCCATCATTAACATGCTATGTATCAAAAGTCTTTCTGTGGGATTTATTATTTAGCTAAAAATTAGAGTGGAAATAAACAGTAAATAAACATTTTACACTTTATAATATCGGTACAGCAAGCAAATATTTTATCTAGGTCCGTATTTCAATATGTTAAATACACAACCAGATCTCCTTTCTCTTTTCAATGAAATAAAAAAAAGAAAGCTTATTTTTGATACATTTGGAATAAATATCTGAAAGCATGCAAAATAAATTATTTAATATAGTATATTATTTCAGACAGTTTATGCTGTTAATGAAAATATCATAGTGTTTTCTAAACTGAAGATAAAGTTATTGAAAAGCTTTTACTTGATAAAGTCTTAAGAGGCCAGCTGTATTGAAAAAATCACCTAGGTAACACATAATTATACATCAGCATAATCATATATGAAAATCATAACATCTCATATCTAATTATCCTAACTACAAAATCAAAGTTTTGCATACTCACAAAAAATGCAACCAAAGAAATGTATGCAAAAGGTAAGTGTAAACACCCAATGATATTCCTCAAGGTACTATTAGACCTTGGAAATTACTGTTTTCACAATGCTAAATCCTAATAATATAATACCTCCCTTTGCAAGAAAGGGATTAGATAAGAAGCTTAAAGATTATTTGGTTATTGTTTCACCTTTTCTACTTATTTTTGTGCTTTCACCCTTTTTAATTGTCATTGTGCTATAAGTACTAGCAGAATAACTTAATATGCAGCTTCAAATGAGACAGTGTGGAAAACCAGGAAAAGCAATGGACTTAAGTTTAGATAATTTGCATTTTGTTTTAGGCTCTGCCACCAACTACCTATTAATTCTGATAATTCCCTTAATTCTCTCATTCGTAAAATGGGGCGCGAGGGGCAACTCAACTGAATTTTTGTAGGGCCCTTTTTAGCTCTGAGCTTATGACTACAATTAGAACTACAGTTATGATGAAAGGGTCTGATCAAAGCTTTCCAGGGAAACAATATCCCTGCTTATATCAACATTTGATATGTTTCAGTTTCTTCTCTTCCTCTTATAATGGTATTGCAAACCATCAAACGAGAAAAGTTCCACTGTGTTCCCTAACAAGCCCCATGCAAAAAATCGAGGGTCCTTGACACGGAACTCCCAACAGCAATTCTTGGTCTTTTAAACACAGTTCAACCATTTTATTACCATTGTAGAACAAACCAAAATAATTTATTTTAGTAAACTCAGCAGAAGTAAGTTGGGAGAAAAGACACCAGAAGAATTTATAAGTGAAATAAATGACAATGCAAAAAAATGAATGAAGGAATATGAAATAAAAAACCTTTTTAAAAATCCTTGCTCATATGGTTTATGCTATTAGATCTTATTTTTTGACTTTGGATAATTTTGGCTTGAGAAGTTGGAAAACAAATAATCCAACATGCTTTCAACTGTAGGTCCATAATAGCTAACTTTAGCAAGTGCAGGATGAATTCGGTGGCAATGGTTTCATGTTTCTGTTCTTAGTCCCTGCTTATGTGGAGAAACTGAATTTCTTACTGTTCCAGGAACTTTTAGTTAAAAGAAGATACCCAAAACATATAGTTCATTTCTGATATCTTCGAATCACTGGAAATAAAGTCACTGTATTAGCTTTTATTTTCATCAATTTTATCTCAGTCAGAGGGCTGCAGTTGGGTACAATTTAGCTTTTATATCCATGTTCATGATTTTAAAAGCCATACATATTTTCATTAATGTGTTTTGAATTTTTCTCCCTAACAAAGAATTAAAATGCAACCAAATAAAAACAAGTATTTTAAAAAAGCTCACACTATATCTTATAAAAACCTTCCTTATGGATTATATGGTTGTGGCACGTTATATAGGGCAAGCACTTGGGGAGGGCTCAAATACTGTGCTCAGCAAGGCAAGTGCCACTCGAACCAATTTAGTCTTGAGAAAGATTATACAACATGCAGTTATGGGAAAAAGCCTTGGCACCTCTTACAGCTGCTTAACTTACAATTAAAAAAAAGTACTGATTATTTCAATATCTTGAGTTCATGATGTATTATTCTTGCAGTTGATAAACTGAAAATCAGTACTAACAGATAGCATTTCATTTTTTACATATTCCCAAAAGAAAGGGGCATAATATTAACTGAGGGCCTACTATGTGGCAAAGATGTGCTGTTTTTCAAATGGTAGACAGTCAGCAAATATTTGTTAAATGGATAAAAATTAAAATATATCATTTTTATATTAGCATTTTTGAACTACAATATCAAAAATAAAATTTAAAAAATCCACAATCAAATAATAAAATGTTTGATTTCTACTGTTTCCCGTTTTACTAGTATATTAATAAATTTTTCTACAGAGGCTGAAAAGATATAAATAGCCATTACGGGTACAGCTATTATTTAGTTGTACAAAAAGTACTTGACTTTATCTAGACATTTAATAATTCACAACAATAATCGATCTTCATTTATATTAATTAGCGGTTTATTTTAAGTTAATTGGTTTATTTTAATTTAATTGAGTTTATAAAGGATTTGAAAGGATTTTATTAATTTTAGAACAAATGGATACCTTTGTTTTCATTGAGAATTAAAAAAGAAAGTATACAACAACAACAAAAAGATACCAGGATGCTTATATTTGTTACCTATAACTTTAGGGATTAAGGGTAATTTTTATTTTCTTTTTAATCTTTTCTGTATTTTCAAAAATTTTTTACAAAAACATGTATATTTGATCAAAAAAAGTTAATTTTTTAAAAAGCCAGTGTAAAACAGCATTGCATTAAATGGGGAGAAAACAAAACAAAACAAAGGACAGCTGTGAATGCCCTCTTCTCTAGAATGTAGCTTTTACTTTTGCCTCCAAATAAGTTTTCCAGGGACGGGTGGGTAAAGGAATGGGGAACAATAAAACCAGACAATTAATAATTCTTCACCCTACCCAAAGAAAATAGGCAAAGTCTAAGCATATCTAGCTCTGTTTATCTAGTCAGGCATTTTTAGACCATCATATCTCAAATATCACTTGAGGAAATAGCATCTAGATCTCTAAAAGAGTCACAGACGTGCTAAGGAAAGAAAATATGGAAAGAATGAAATTCTGCTTCTCTTGTTAGAACCTAAATCTCTAAATCTAACTTCTGAGGGTGGATCTAAGAATTTTGGGTTCTTGTTGTAAAGTAACAAATGACTAAATGTAAAAGTGTAGTTGGTTCCCTTTTAGAAATAGAAGGAGGAGAACAGAAATAGACTGAGAGGGTGTGTTATTATGATTCTTAGAGAATTTTGATTGCATGGGCATATTAAGCAAGGGCAAGGAATGTGTTTTAACACACCCACTATAACTGAACAATTCACATGCACTGAATCAGCCCACATCTCTTCAGGGTCTGAGAATTATAAAGATTCATATGCTTTGGGTTCATATTTTCCAATATGAATTAAACTGAAGTTCAGAGAATTTAAATGATCTTTCCTCCAAACTAAGCAGATCCAAACAATATTATCTCTCTCTGTATTTTGCTACCCATAGGAGAAAAGCATAACAGCTATTTACAAAATGCCATCAGCAGCACCACACACAAACACACACACACACACACACACACAAAGGTGATGTACAATGCCATTAGGGCATACCCTTTTTTCTAGTAATTCACTGACTTAATCACTAATGTAGGTTTCTCAAGTAAAATGACATAGATGCTGTAGTAAATCTATTATGTGGAGGCTCAGCTAGATCTTTAGGACTGAAAGTCACATGAGGGGATGGGGATGGATGGGCAAAACAATGAGAAAACGATTACCATATTCATGATGGCACAAGCTACTGGATAGCTGGAGGTGAGGGAAGACAGTATGACCTGAGGCCAGGCACTTGGGCGCTGACCCAGCCCCACCTCTCATAGCTGGAAGGCTGTGGTACGTCACCTGACCTTGGGACCTGTGTTTTCTCATCTGCAAAATGAGAGGATGGTTCTGGATGGCCACGAAAGCTTCTTCCAAGTCTAAGATTCTAATTTCTCTCCTTGTAATGGGTGGCTAAAACAAAGGCCCAGATCTTTCACGTTTTCTTTGAAGAACTCAAGTTTTGTGGAGGATTCCAATTTGTTCCTAATCGAGAGCATTTAAAAGGAGAATGAAAGACTACGACTTCCCTCTGGACGGACTCAAGTATTGAGGAATTACCTAAACCTCCTTCCAGCAAAAAGATTTTAGCTATTAGAAAACTGGTACAGCTCAGGCAAACTAGTAAAAAAATAACGTTTATGTTCAGGGATGAAGAATGAGATTTAAAGAAGAGAAAAGAACCTGGAAGGAAGGATTTGGGTATATTTACTTCTTCCTAATCTTAGTTCTATACTGAGAAGAGAAGCAATTTGAACCCATTTTTTCAACATGACATACACAACCCTTAACTTTGCAGTAACATGAATTATACATTTTTTCATAACAAAAAGAGATATTCTTTTGCCACCTTCCAAATCTATGAAGTTGTTATATAGGTGCCATTGGAAGAATGCCAATAAATTCAGGCTGCAATGAATTGAAACTGAAATCACACAAACCCTTGGGTCCTTCGTCCTTGGGAGGGTGAAGGTTCCTAACTGGATCTCGGATACTGCAGTCAGTCCCCGCCCACGTGAAATCACAGATGCAGGTGGCCTCATTACTACACACCTATGAAGAAGAAAGCACGAAGATGTGGCATTTCCAGCCTGCTTTGGATAACAGTGGTAATAAATGTAAACGATACAGGAGGCAGGGAGGAAGATTTAAAAATCTCTTGAAATTTCCTTAAAAAGTTTCCCACAGTTTTGAGCACTAGCAAAGAGGAATAAACACACAGATCCAATTGTCAAATTGGGTTTTGTTTTCAGTTAATTATTGAAAAATAAAGATTAAAAGGAAGAAATTTTAAAATTAAATTTTAATTTTTCATATTAAGTACAAGCGTCTGACAATGCAGTTTTTTTCAGAAGTTGTTGACATTAGGAACATACTTTAATAACATACACTTAATTCAATAAAACAAATAGTACTGTGTGCCCACTAGGCACTGCCTGAGATTCAAGGACCCGTAGGCATAAATCACCAGTGCACTGCATTACCTCACGTGTCCAACACCAAGCTCACTGCTTTTCCTGCCAAAAAGCCCCCCTCCCACCTCCCTGTGGCATCTCTCCCCTCGGTCAGCCTGCCCGAAAGGCTCAGAGTGACCTTTGTCTCCTCTCAATCTCTCTCCGCAGTCTCACCAAGTAGCATGCTGGAAAGGACCTGTAATTTAGATGAAATTTTTTTAAAAATCTGCAAAACTAAAAACAGTAGTGTTTAAATCCTTATCTCTCTGTGAAATATATGTAGAGATAGATTATTAAAGATGATAAAATCAAATGTAAGCTTATTGGTATAAGGAGCTCTTTGATCTGAAATGGTATAGAACCATGATTATAATCAACAAGACTGGATTTGGCTTTTTTTAACAAGACAAAAAAAGTGGGAAGGAACAGTAGGAAAAAATGAAGGATTTCTTTTATAGATGGAGTTTTATAATGCTTAATAACTGAAAGGTCTGCCCAGGATTTTATTTTTACAGCAACTGAGCATTTACAATGTGCCAGGTTATGCTGGCGTGCTCCTCATACACCAGTGCTCTGATGGCTGAGAGGTTAAATAACTTGCCTAAAGTCACCAGGATAACAAACAGCAGAGCCAGGATTCAAATGCAGGATATTATCTAGCTCAAAATCCACACTCTCAGTCACTAAGCTATACTACCTGCCCTATGAGTCGAAGATTCAGCCAGACTCGAAACTCCAGGTAGTGGTCGGGTGCAAGCTTCTTAACCCTTTCCACCTTGTTCTACCCTATATAAACTGTCAAATCTTGGATAGACTTTACCTTCATTCCAGCATCTTGCTTTTTATGGTATCCCTCTCAGTTTTGTCACATCTCCTTTTTCCCATTTCAGAATTCTACATCAATTTTGAGATACATTCCTTTTACTAAGTTCAATTCAAATAATCCTTAAAATCTGATTTGGGATATTAAGCTTAGGTTTACTGGTAAGGGCTGCTTGCCCAAACAGGTTCTTTTTTTTTTTAACATGGGCAGGCACCGGGAGTAGAACCCGGGTCTCCAGCATGGCAGGCAAGAACTCTACCTGCTAAGCCACCGTGGCCTGCCCCAAACAGGTTCTTATGAGTATTAAAGTTATGTGCCAGTCTGAGTAGGAAGAGGAACTTTTCTGGCGGGCAATGGTCCAAGCAAAATTTTACAACTTTATGCATGTGAATCACATCAATGGTCCAGCTTATAGCCTGGTGTGATCTTGTACACAAAGATACTCAGTATGCATGATTAGTAGCTGAAAGTGAATGACTGAGAGGGTTTTAAAGTGATTTTGAATGGTGCAAAGTAGTCATATGGGGACTATTGTTTATTTACAAACCATAGCAATTTTCTTCAAACTCTTTAGATGCCAAGTCTTGTCTAGAGAAGGTGACAAACATAAATAGTCAATGATAAAGGAAACAACAGAAATACAGCCATATTAACACATGTGGGTGTCATCCTTAGCAGATGAGGGTGCTAGGGAATTGTCATAGCCAGTGAGTGTACAGATACTGGCAGAAACCACCGAGGAATGGCTGGACTGGAAATCGAACCATTGAGAATTTTCATGATACCAGATAATGAAGGTTCGCGCTGGAACCCTGATGCCAACTTACCCCATGGCCGGAACAGACTTTGCCCTTGGAATCGAGTGGGCAGCTGCTCATATTTAGGGCCTGAATCTGTAGGCACTTCCGATCCAAACACATCATAGATGGGCCACATGGTGTTCCATCTTCTACATAGCCCATGTCAGTATCATCATCTAAAACTACATGAGCACCGCTAAAAGGAAAAAGATTTTCATACAACCATTAGCACCTCACCTAGAAATAAAAGGTCAAAATGAATGTGGCTTGCTAACTATTTAAAATAGCATAAAACTGTACCTCTCTATTGATTTTTACATCTAAACTTTCAAAGTTAGGGACAATTAAATTTGAATGATAACCGCTGTTATAATAATAGAGTAGTCTTGTAACATACTTTACAAATATACTAATTTAGAATATAAAAACATAATTTAACAAGGCTGTTGTGTCCAAAGACATGCCAAACTTACACATTCAAAGGAAGTTTACATGTTTCAGACTAAGTTTGAAGGATACAAGTATATTCTAGGAAGGAGTTTATTGTCTAAGACTGTTAGAATTGCCTTCAGAATCATTTAGAAGACAGAAAAACAGCTATCATTTGATCAAGACAGGATTACCAATTTGTTTACCCAATCAATTTACTAAACTTGGCTCAAAATTACTTTTGGAAACTTTAAATCTTACATTCACTCATATTAGATAAAGCTTTGCTACTCAAAGGTTGCTACTTAACCAAAAAGAATAGGTTGCAAATGTGGAAACCACTTCTGTAGGAGAATCCAAAAGTGTCTGGGGTAGTAAGAGTACTATTAGAACGAGAGCATCTTAGAACTATCTGACTACTTTGAAGGGAACAATTCTTATTTGAGATAAAATATGATTCCCTGCCTTAAAAAATGAGCCTCATAACTTTTTGTGCTTTGTACTCACAGACAGGTGGGTATCAAATATTTGCCTATAAGTATGAATAATATTTTAATAAATATTTTCTATATATGCCTGAATATTTACTAAGTCAAATTTAAACCAGGCATATGCTACATAAAGTACAGGTTTTAAACTTTTTTTTTTTTGGTCATGAAAAAGTCACATATACTTAAAACACACACTCCCACAGTATTTGAATAGTGGCCTACAGCAATGCTCAAAACTTTAAGCATGTGACAAAACGAATATCATAATTCTACTCTGAAGATTATGAAACAAAGAGTGGTTCACTATTAGTACCCTGTATGGTCAGTGAGGAAATGTTTGATAACTTTCAAATCAATATAAAACTTTGTATTTTAAATGACTCTCAATATAAAAGGCTAATGGTAAAATCTAATTCAACTTGGAAAAACTAGAAAAATTTCCTTTGATGCTTCTAAATTTGCCATGGCCATGACTGTTAGGTTTTCCGTCATTTGACATGTTACCTGCAGTCAATCACCCGGCCTTGATGGTAAAAGGAAGTTGGGATGATCTCACCCTGAAGTTGGCCAATACGTGGAGCTCGAGTCAGATTGGTACAGAGTAAAAATCCACAGAACACATCACTGAGCATGTTTACAAGAAAAAAAAAAAAAGACAGGAGAAATTAAGCTCAAAAAATAAAACTATTTTCAATATTTAAAATATTCTCTTTCCTTCTGAAAAATAAATTTATTACAGATATTATTAGTTAGCCATTACACCTCCTTTTCCATGCTAAAAAAATCACAGTTTTGTTTGGGCCAGCCAAGTGTCCCAGCTTGAGTGATGGATTATGGCTGGTGTCTGAGCAAGTTATGGTTTCTCCCATTCTCTGCACCCACTTGGAGCTAGAGGTGGCCTTAGGACCCAACTGTGGCTGTAAAGATGTAAGACAAAGCTGACTTGGGAGATACTGGGGAGAATTCTGCTTTCTGGGTGAAGGGTTAGAGCCTGACAAGGAGAAGTCCTTTTGCTCCTATCCCAGCTTCCTACATGTGAATGTGGAGATTTTGCATTGCCTTGCAATCATGTGAGTTCACAAGCAAACAGATAAAAACTCAACATTCTGAAGGGTAGAAAGCATGTGGGTCTTTGGTGAGAAAATGACCATGAGGACAACTATCTCTAGTCTATGTGTAAGTAAACAATGAATCCCTAAAAAGTGGACAAAGGATTGAAATGGCACATTACACACACACACACACACAAAATGAAATTCATATTAATAAATATATGAAAATTTGCCAAAACCCTTTGTAATATGGGAAATGTAAATTAAAACCATAATAATATGGTAGTTTACCCCATCAGCATAGATAAAAGTAAAAAGTCTGACAACATCAAACATTGGTGAAAATGTGGTACAACAAAATTCTCATATATATATTACTGATGGCAGGATACATTGGTACAACCGTTTTGAAAAACAGTTTGGTGTCATCTGGCAATACTGAAAATATACATTTTCTATGGCCTAGCAATTTTTCTTCCAGGTACCAGCCCTAAAGGAACATGTACAGATGTATACGGGGCAACATGTACAAGAAAGTTCACAGCAGCTTGGTTCATAAGAGCCAAAAAACATGGAAATACTTGAAATGTCCATTAACATAAAATGGAGAAAGAAATCAAATGAATAGGAATTAAAATGAAACAAATGGACAATGAAAATGAACAAAGACAGCTAAAAATACCATACAGGACTCAAAAAATGCTCAACTTAAGAAGTAAAATGTAAAATAATACATGAAGTATTTATTCCTCGTATATAACATTACCAAAACTTTAGGTAAAATATATTGTTTAGGGATGAAAATTTAGGCAGCAAAACTTTAAAGAAAAGCAAGATAGTGATTGCCGATAAAAATCAGAAAGAAGCTACTACCTCCATGGATGGTGGGGAGGGAAGCAGGGAAGGCTGGGATGGGGAATGCAGAAGGAAACAGTTCTGGGATGCTGTAATGCTCAATTTGTTGTCCTGGCTGGAGTAACACAGACACTCATGCCATAATTATTTGGTAAATTGTGTATTTGTGTGCTATTCACTTTTCTGCTTATATACTATAGTTCATAACTTTATAAGTTTCAAAAAACACACAATAATTTCCTTTAACTCTTTAGTGGTTCAGCATTCTGCTCCCAGATGTCCAAAAGCTCTCTCTTTCAATGAACTAATCCAACGTCTTCCAGACTTTTGAAGCCATAGAGAAATGGAAAAAGGATCAGATTTATCTGGGATGCTGGATTAATGGGTGAAGCTAATCAAATCCAGAGACGTCCAACCTCATGGATTTTGATTTCCCTCAGGCCCTGCTTCCTCTACTCCCCAGCACAGCAAGGACTGAGGGATCAACATCTCAGAACATCTGTAACCCACTCACAAGATGGGAAATTCAACTGTGTTACTTTGGTTTGATTTGAGAGAAATTACGAGCAAAGATTTGTTTCCTTCTAAGGCCTCATCCACCATCAAAGACCACATGGAATTGTAAAGTTTCATAAAGTACAACATAGAGACCACTAACTAGGTAAAATAAAATTTCCCTTAAACCCTTGCTTTGATTTAAAATTGGGAGAAGATGCCTATTACCACGGGATGAAAAAAGGAAGCTCTGGTCTATAATTTCAAACTTAATGGTTTCATAGATTCAAGTCATCAAATTAATCTTAACAAACTACTAAATCGCAATTATAACTTTCCTCATCTAGACATGGGGAAATATCAAGAAGGGAAGGGCTCTGAAGATACCTCCAAAATATACTAACTAGTTGCTTTTTTTTTTTTTTTTTTTTTTAGAGGGAGGAAGGGAAGGAAAGACAGAGAGAAGGAAGGAAGGATGGAAGGAAGGAAGGGAGGAAGAAAGGGAAACATCTTTTAAACATTTTCTTGTTTTATTGTATTTTGTTTGTTTGTTACATGGGCTGGGGCCGGGAATCGAACCGAGGTCCTCCGGCATAGCAGGCAAGCACTTTGCCCGCTGAGCCACCGCGGCCCGCCCACTAGTTGCTTTTTAAAAGAAAAAAAAAAAAATTTCTGACATAGCTATTAGGTACTTACTTAAATTGTATGGCGTTACACTCGTGAAATGATCAAAACCAAAATATTTCGCTTTGATAATATCTCATTATCAAAAATATAATATTTTATAAATATTAGATTTGAAACATGTTTCATTTTATTTGAAAAAAATGTAAATATTTGAAATTATCCTGGAATATTTTATATAGAGTCTAAACATTTTGCATGTTAAACTCTGTGTATACCAGCACATTCACAGGCGATATGTTCTAGCCGAAAATTAAAATCTAAATTTCAATTTGCAATGTTCTGGCAAACTATTGCTTTAAAATAGGCATCAAGTGAAATATGGCATTTGAGAAATTTTCAGCACTTTACAGAAATGGTATATAACAGTTTAGCCTATGGCCATTTGGCCTCTAGATACACAAATGTGTTTTTAAAATACATACTTTAAAAATGTAAATCACTGAATGTTCATATAATAACATTTATTTTGGGTCCATTTCACATTTGAATCTGGCAGAGCTTTCAGGTCTAGTCATTATGCCCCAAAGCTGCCCACTCACTGTTTGCTGCATTGGATCCATCGGTCTCCATCCTTCCCACAGTTTCCCTTTTCTGTGCCTTCCGTATTCAGCTTTTCATAACAGAACTTGTCAGACCCCGCAGCTTCTTTTAGAGATGGGAAGAACAGAAAAGTTATTTAGTTCGCTTTGTTACTCATAACCAGCAGCATCCTAGTAAATGTTTAAAAACTGGCTCTCCAGAAAAACAAACTCCTGATTTGTAGCCCTTACCAACTTGCATGGTGTACATACTCCACGGCTGATCTCAAGCTATGGGGTGATGCTAACTGGCGAGCAAAATTCCCGGACATTTAACAATTGGCTCCTGTGAGCCAGTTCCAAAGCACCACGCTTTTTAACCCGAGAACCAAAAACTCTTTCCCAGTTTTGGTTTGGCATTAGGATGTAGAAATGACCACCTATAGCGGGAATTAGCACAGTGACATACAGAAAGCTAAGAGATATTCTTACTTCTGCTTTATATTTACATTAGGAAATATTATAAAGTCTTAGCCCATTCATATTTTATGTTGGCACGTGTGATTTGATATTTAAACTTTAAAAAGACTAATATTTTTCTATTTATCTTTCCTTTGTCAAAACTGAAGCTTCAAATGTAAACTTTCATTTACATATTTGAAATCACTAGTGCCAGGAGATCTGTTCTTTATACCCCCTTTGGGGTGACCCCGCTTCAGCCAGCAAGAGCAACTGAAAACTCCCCTCTTGCATTCTGGCCCTGCAGTTCACTGGAGAGGCACTTAAAAAGACAGGCCAAGAATATCTGTATTAGCATGGAGGAAATGTTCTGAAAATCCTGACCATGTACCTGAAAATACCTGGAGGGGAAAAAAAAAAGCTAATTTTTTTTGGGGGGGGGAGGAATGTTGAATCCTAAAGATAAAATAAATCACATGAGTGTCCAGATAACAAACATGACCACTGCACTCAACCCAGACCTTGCAAGGGGATGTGACGTCTCTTCTCTGACAGCTACAATCAGTGAATGACACTGTTTGGTTCTTTCCTGTGATGATAAGCCTCTGAACTGAGTAGTCATATTCTGTATTTTCATGCCTGGAAGTCAGACTTCTTTTTATTCTCACCCTTTTCCTAGATTTTTTTTTTAAGCATCCCTCCAAGCTGTACATCTTTTTCTGCAAAACTGGCAAGAGAACATTATTAAGAGAAAAATGCACGTATGACCATCAGACAGGAGAATGCAACCTACTTGCTCCCCAGACGTACTGGCACTGGTTGTCCCGGGTCTTGCACTCCCCATTGTAGCAGCGACCCTGGGGACAGGAACACACATGGGATGAGACACAAGGAGCCAGTCACGTGCCCACAAAAATACAAAATTTTTACTACAAGGTCTCCTTGAGGTTGTCTTAATTTTTTTTATATTCCATGACCTAATATTTCCATAGAATCACAAACATCTTAAGAGAAGCACGGCTGAGAATCAAAGATATCATGCTGAATGAATTTAGCCAGATATAAAAGAACAAATTTCATATGACTTCACTTATATGAAATACCGAGAATATGCACATTCATAGAGACAGAAAGAAGATTATAGATTACTGAGGGAGGGGAGAAGGGCAATGGCAGAGTTCCTTAACAGGTACAGAATTTCTGTTTGGGGTGATGAAAAAGTTTCCATAATGAAGGTTGGGATGGTAACAAAACTTTGTGACTATCATTAGTATCTCTGAATGGCACAATTGAAAGTGGTTAAAATGGGAAACTTTGAATTGTGTATATGTTATCATGACAAAATTTTTTCTTAACGGACAGTCAAAATTTAAAACTCAGGACAATAACCTCACAGTATAGCTCTATAAAGCCCCAATTCAAAGACTTTAAACTTAATGGAAAACAAAAAGTGGTACATTTCCTCAAGTGATGGCAACATGATGTTTACTTCTCTGATAGGTAACTGATTAGGATACAACACGGGGTCAGAAAAATAACATGTTCAGTCATATTCTCCCATAATAGACTGACAGGCTAAACTACTGAAAAATGATCACAGTTCAATAAATTAAATTCCTAATTTTTCAACCATCACATTTTTCTTCTTTTCTGTAGTTTCCTCTAGAAAATTTGCCGTGAGTTAAAACATAATTTTTTTTTAGTATTTGGCATGTCATGAAGCAATTCTGAATTGGAATACACTGTAAAAATTTACTGTTGTTTGAGTAGCAATTTCCCTTGAAAGTCACACTTATCAATAAGAAAAATAAAACTCTCAAACTAATCCTTTTAAAATAACCTTTTAGTCCAGCATACCTGATTTTGATTGCACGAATATCCATCTTGCTTATGAAGATTTGGTGGGCACTAAAAAACACAATTTTTAACTAAATGTTTAGCATATTAAGTACCTTCAAATAACATATACAATGATATGAAAAGTATGGTGAATATATCATAAGGATTTTTTAAAAAAAAAACATGTTTTTCTTTAATTCTCTAATTATTGGTTAAAAAAAATTAGGTCCATGCAATGGAAGTTTTTTATGTGTTTCTCTGTTTAACATGAGGTGAGTTAGAAAAACAGATTAAATTCACTTTAATGTAGAAGGGATTAAAATGGACAGTGAAGGAAATTAATCAAGATATGCAGGGGGAGACACATTCAGGGACCGACTAATATACAAGACCTTGCTCAGCTCCATGAAAACATCAAATCTGCATTTGACACCCATTACACTTTACTGAAAAAGAATATCAGTACCCTGCCTTTCAACTCAATGAAAGTGCTGTATCTTCAGGACCTTTCAGATCTCTTGAACCACAGACTTATTACTAGAAAAATCTGTGGTGTGATAGCTGTTTCTTCTTACAGATGTATTCACTGAATCATTTTTAAAAGTACATTTCATTTCCCTAAAAGCTATCCCAAATAAGTTAAAATTTTTACTCAGTGCATTTTGTTTGCCACATTTAAGAGAGCTGAAAAAAAGTTCAAGTCAATGGCTCCACTGTACCGTTAAAAGCAAATATGAAAAGAAAAAGTGTGGTGAGTGAATAAGAAACCTAGCAAAGTGCCCCTAGCTCCGCCCTCAGTCCGCACCTTCCCGGCAAATGAAGTTCCACCCTTCCGGATGGTCAGGCCAAAAACCTCAGTGACATCCTCAATTCCTCTCTTTTTCTCACACACTCCATCTAATCAGTTAACAATTACTGACAACTCTACCTTCAAAATATATTCACAATCTGAATGTGAAAGTCACCATCTTCACTGCTAACTGCCCCAGCCATCACCATTTCTTGCCTGCTTCCCCCACTTCCGCCCTACTTTCCTTTGTCTGACACTCTCCAGTGGCTTCCCAACTTACTCACTGGACTCAAAGTTCTAGAGGTTCTGCTTCCACACACCCCACTTCTTCGTCTCTGTGACTTACTCTCTCCTGTGGTTCTCAGGTCCCACGGGAACATGCCTGGCATGCCACCACCCCATGGCCCTCCCCCTCACTCTTCCTTTAGCCTAGGAAGAGCCCACTCCACCCCCACCCCCACTCTCCTACCACGCCTCCAGGATTTCTGCACGACTCACCTCGTCGCCTATTTCAGGACTTGGATTAAATAGCATCATCTCAGCCAGGCCTTCTCTAACCAGGCTTTTCAAAATCACAAGTCCCCTCCCATGCTGGCATTCTTTGTCACTCTATCACTTGTTTTTTCTCCAACGTACTTAACTATACTGACAATTCATCTATTTTACTTATTTGTTTATTGCATCCCCATTATAATGTGAGGTCCATGCAGCCAGGTCTATGCTCCCTGCTGCCACTCCAGCACCTACAATATTGCTTGGGCATTTCTTGGGAGCTCAACTTCTATGGGTTGATTGAGAAAATAAACAAATGAGCCATACAGATACCATTAAGTTGTTCTATTCTGCACATACCAAGTTGTTTATCAAGTTCACTAGGGACAAATAGAACTAATTCAATGTTGCTAAGAAGGACTAACTTACTAAGGAACCCTTCAAGATAAAGTACTGTGGCTTTACATAACTGATCCTTTTAAAAGTTTTCAGGCACCACAGCCTTTCACTGAACCTGATGGTGAATATTCAAAGGATGAAGTTTTCAGTGTTAAAACCTGGAAATACTATATCAATAGCATAAAAGCAGATATTCTTGTAGATGCTTTCATCAGTATCCACTCAAAAACACAATCATCATCTCATGAATCAATTAACACCAATCATACACTTACTCCAAAACCAAGGCAACCTTATGAACAGAAATGCAAAAGAAATGTTTAGCTAAAATAGGCATATATGGGTTTAAAACCTATTTATCATATTTTACTTTTATAATGCTTTAAGAATAAGGAAAAATGTGTAGTATTCCTCATTACTGAAAGGGGAAAAAAGCTCTCTGTAAGTTCTCACAGCCACATGAGAGAAGATTTTTAATCAAACTGTTTTTAATTTAGGTTAATAAAAGCCAGTTGTTTATCACTGAAATGTTTAATAGAGCATATTAGGGGACAACTTGTATTCTCTGAAGTCTTAAAATAGGAGAACCGTAAATCTGTGTACTTTGTTCTGCCTGTACTTTATTCTGTATTCAGCATCTAAATGCCATTCCAGGCACCAGTTTTATGATATGTAGGATGGTTCGCTTGAGGCAGGCTTCAATAGTGCAACAGCATTTAAATGTGCTTATTTTAAACTGTGTTATATCACCCATTTAGACAACACATTTCAGAGTGTTAACAAAAAACATTTCCCACAGTTTTCAAAAATATCTTTACTATATCATCCAGTAAGATTTGCCAAGAAGTTCTCTTAAATGCACAAGGTTTTTGTGCTTATTCTGTTATAAATTATAAATGATAAAAGTAGCTCACAGGCATCAGTAAATGATACTACCAAAACTAAGCCAAAAGGAGGGAAAATGCCGAAAAGGTCATCATTTGGACATGTGAAAAAATTGGACTATAGAGTAAGCTTTATATCAATGTTAAATTTCCTGAACTTGACAACTGTACTTAAGGTGGTTACATAAGTGAATATCCTTGTTCTTAGGAAAAGAACATGAAAGTTTGAAGTGTTCAAGGAGCATGATGTACACAGTTTACTCTCAAACGTTCATAATTAGGTGAATGGACCGGTGGGTGGGTGGGTGGCAGGTATGTGGATGGATGGATGGATGGATGGACGGATGCATAGACAGATGGGCAGAAAGAAAGATATGGCAAATGGGTCAAAATATTAAAAGCTGGTGGATCTAGGTATCTGGCTGTGGGTATGCTGGAGTTCTCTATATGGATTTTGTATTATTTTTGCAACAGTCCAGTCGTTTGAAATTATTTCAAAATAAAAAGTTTACTTAAAAAATTAAGCCAAAACCTACTGATAAGGTAGAAGAGATAAAGTGACAAAGTTGCCTGTAAACACTGATTCTCAGACAGAGAGATTCTCAGTGGTCCCAGTTTCTTACTTACCATCGACATCAATTAAATTAAAAGTTCACTGCCTCTTAGAGAGTAAAAGAATATTTTGAGGGGTTAACTCCCTCTACTCCAGTGATCTATTTCATGTTCATTCTCGCCATGTTAAGAAACTGTTAGTAATAAGAACATGCTATTGAAAAAGTAATTTAACAGTATAATTTTCACCGTAGACATATAAGATAAAAAGAAAACTCTCTTTTTAATTAGACAATAGAATATTGGGTTAAACATAAAGCCCTCATTATAAAAAGCATTACTCCCAGTAAATCCCATAGCAATTTAAGAGTTTAAGGTTAAAATGTAAGCACTATACTTTTGCAAGGGCTGAACACACAAAACCAAAACCGTATATGATGGTATAAAAACACCACTATCATACAAATGGAACCTAAAACTGTGTGACAGAATATCAGGATTGTCAACACACTTGTCATTAAACACAGAATCCACAGCTCTTACACTCTGCCACTACATTATAGGAAAAAATCTATTGACATATTTTTAAAAACTATTTACATATTTAAGAAACAGATGTGCATGAAATCACAAAAGACTAGCCTGCATATATTTCACTGTACCACATTCTTGAAAGAATTCATTTAAATTGAGCTTCAGATAATATATATTAAGTACTTTCAAAAAGGTTAATTGGGAATCTTATTTTTCCCTCTCCTCATGTTTTCCATCCAGGGACGGGAACGCAGCGTAACTCTGCCTACTCTCTGCTCCTTTAATCACTTCTTCCCCAGGGAGGTGAAGTGAGTGACTGATAAGTTTGGGAAGAATAGTGGGCATTCTGGCTCAAATCTGCCATTCTCCTCTTGAGAAGAGTGAGCCTCCCACCTAGCACATACACCGCCAGGGCCGGGTATGTGGGGAGGGGGTGAGAGTAGTGCTATTTTCTACATTGGGGGTTCTGTCGAAAATTTTGTTTAAAGAAAGGATTTTGTGGCTTTAAAATGTTTGAAAACAGCACTTTAGGGCTTCTTCAGCACAAATGTACTGTTTTGGACAGAAGGACTAGGAAAGAAAGATCAATTAGTTGGATACAAATCAAATAAAGGGAAACAAATATCCAAGGGAAAAGTCAAAGAAATTTAGGTTCAAAATAAAAATCTAAAAGAACTTTCCTTAAAGTCAGGATGAAGAGCTGGAAATTATTAGAAAACAGAGCAAATCAAAACAAAAGGAAACAAAGCATATTCACACATGTAATATATATTGAAAGCTTTAAAGTATGCATTTACCAGTAAAACATATTAACTAAAATTCAGTTTGCCATACCTGGCCAGAGTCTCCAGTACAGTATTCAGTAATATCACAACCATTCACAGCATCCCGACATTCATAGCCTCGTGGCTGAAACTGCAATTCAATATTTATGAGTTAAGAGAATAGTATTAATTAATATTTTAAGAACTTAGCTTTCTTATAGTCATCAGCAATCTATAAAAAAAAATTTTTATAGACCAAAAGATGCATTCATTACTTTCACTTCTGACTTGTTTCAAAGCAAACAAAACACTGCCCTCCCACACATACACACACAAAAACTTTCCCATGCTGATTCCCTCATAAACATCATCAAACTCTTTATGAATTAGCAAGATAGCTGCAGAATAGAAACAATGACAAGTGCCACCCTCTTACTAAATATGAATCATCAACCAAGGCATTAAACATCCAGATTTCAAAACCCATTGTCTCTTGACTATTATTTTAGGAAAACAATGTGCTGGCAACTATGTAAAGAAGAAACACCTGTTTGACTGAAGACAAACTATCAGAACCCCAGATTTCTCTGAAGATTGATGTGCATGCCCAACCTTCACCAATTTACCTGATGGCTTGTATATTAATTTGCCTTAGTTAAATATACAAAATCAGTATTCAATGAATTCATGTGAATCACTTTCAGTGGTGTCAATGAATGTCTACCATGTACATACAAGGTATTCTATCTGTCTGTGGAGGGGATAGATAAAAGATGAAAGAAACAACTCATCCCCTGCCCCTCTCCAGCAATTTTTAATCTGGTAGGGGACATAAGGCAAGTATAAGCTAAACCAGAATCTTCTAGAATACCATAATGCATAACATCCCTTGGCACTGAATATAATAATAAAATCATGGAATTTTATGGCTATAAGGAATATTTGTGGTTTTTAGATGAGAAAAAGGAGGCTTAAAGAGATGGCTCTTCGAAAATTAACATGAGGGTAACTGTGTGTCTACACACATACAAACTGTGTAGAAACACATGTAAACATACAAATTTATTACTTCCTTATCTACATTCCTCCTTTATAGGAGACGTAAAGAGTCAACTGTGAAAATATAAGCACCAGTTTTTATGCTCAGAGTCTAAAATAAACTAGGGTAAGTCTTAAAGAATAATGTTTTAAGTAGGTCATATTATTTTTAAAAAGACAATTTGGTTTTCATTGGTGTCAATAGGGCAAATCTCAATGCTTATTTTGAAAGAAGCAAAAGTATATTTTCTTAAGGAGTCATTGGAGGACAGGGGTTGAGGATGGGTGATGGGGAACAATAGTAAAGGCATATGTTATGACCTACAGAATTTGGCTGGATTTATCGATTCCACAAAATTGTCAGGCTGATAGGCACACGGTCAACCAACAAGTTTGGGACAAGCTATTCAACTGCTTATGCAATGATACAACTGGCTAATCTGGCAAGTAAAAGAAAGAAAAGATGATGTCAAGGAACTCACAAGACATGAGGTGTTGTTACAGCAGGGTCCATCACTGCAGTGAGCCCCATTGGAGAGAGAGCATTTCTTACAGCACAATCCATAGCACTCCTAGAGAAAACACTCCACGTGAGTGCATGAGAAACCTTACCCGCTGGCCAATCAACATTTTCTCCACACATGATTTATGCACAATCCAAAGAGATTTATATAACAGTAAACAGATATTTTAGGAATAATTGTTTCAGTGACAGATTCTTTCCCGTTATAGTTCTCAGCGGAATAAAATCTTCTATGAAAGGGGCTCCCTAACAAAGCCTTATGCTTATTTCTCAGCAGATATCTACCTACGGCTAGCTCTAGTATACTATATGCTTAATACTCAGTCTAGCTTCGTAAAGACAAAAGTAACACCCAATAGGAAAAAGAAAGGATTATGATTTGGTACAACCCGTCTGAGATGAATATGAGCTATGAATTTTTAAGAAGTAGGAATTTTGATTAGAAGAATCCATTACATTTTTTTCAGACAGGGTCATAAGGACGTAACTAATTCTAACATGTCTCAGCTGGGAGATCAGAACGAAAGGCAGTACGACCACAATGAATGACAAAACAGACCTCTTGCTATGCCATTCTTCTTTGTTTTGGGTAAGGTAGAGAGGGTCTTTTATACCTACCACATGGAAACCACAATCACACTCCTCCCCAGCTTCTACATATCCATTTCCACACTCAGTGGGCTCAAACAGCTGGAAGAGATTAGGAAAGGAAAATCAACACACACAGAAAATCAACACACCACTAAGACCATGTACATGGTCCTATAATCAGCCATCAAATTGTATTCTTCTGTGATCTGTCATTAAAGCATCTTATAAATGATGTCTGTGTGGGAAATTCATTTATTAATAACACTTCTACAAACTTCTAAAAAGCATTCCTGAAATTGGGTAATATGTCTTGGAGAATTCTCTGGCGGTTTGGCCTGTCTGGTGGTGGGCACTAAAGACGAACTCTAGTATTAGAGTTACTTTTTATGGAGGTAAGCTGTCAAGAGAAATCGATCACTTTTCATGTTTGCTAATGGAGCTAAAATGCACTGCTAATAAGACTCGCAGATATCCAATTTGCTGACTCATCTGAAGGCAGATGATTAAAACATAACAATTATCAAAAAGATAAATATGCTTTAGTCACAGCCCAATGTAATAACCATCAATTAGTGGCAAATAAACTTAAAAAAATTTTGCTGGAAATCCATGCCCATCATTCTCATTAAGGAGAAATGTCACTATCTGAAGCATGCTGAGTAAATGTGTGGATACATGTATGAATGGAAGGAAATCTCTCAATCATTCCTGGAGCAATGGCGGAGTCAATTTTCTAGAATAATCCACCCTACTGGTGCTATAATTTGCTTACCAGTTAAACTATATTATAGACCTGTAGGGACAGTTGATTCATTGTGTGAGAAACAGTCCTCTTTTGAATCACCTGGGGTAGGATGCCTATGGGCGTTACCATCTCACCTGGGAGAAGACCAGAACAGCACATCGCAATCCAAATGCTTGGAGCCATGAATATAAAAGGGAGAAAGACACTCCTCCCACAGGTGTAATACAAACTTCAAGGAAGGGCTGCCTTCTGAGAAAGACCTGGTCCTCCTTCCATTTCCATGAATGGAAAATTACCGCAGGAAGCAAGGTTAGTTAGGTGGGACTTACTTCTGGGACAGTCCAGTGAGTTAAATCAACAGTGCTAAGCTCTGCGGCATTTTGGTCAGAAGGCAGGACAAACTGGAACACAGAGGGTCAGACCAGAAAAAGACTAGGACTTTTCTCAGGCTCCCATATAGAAAACTGCCAGATTTCATTCACAGGACAACTCTTTATCCTGTGATGGGTAACAGTCTTAAACCAGATGGAAAACAGGGTTTGGGAAGCTCCCAAAGCACAGAAAATATGCACGTATGAGAACAATACATAAAGCACAACAAATGCAGTCAAACACACAGTAAACTAAATATTTGAAAAATAGCAGTCCTTTACATACAGATGTAAACTATTCCACTGGAATCCATAAATTTTTTTCTTTTTGCATGGGCAGGCAGGCTCCGGAAATCGAACCTGGGTCTCTGGCATGGCAGGCAGGAATTCTGTCACTGAGCCACCACTGTATCACCCAGAATCCATAGGTTTTTAAACCATTAATAGTATGTAGTTTAAACTGAAAACTGATTCTATATTTACTAATTTTTAAAATTAGAGATGTATAGTCATTTTAAATTGGTTTCAAAATTACTAGAATAATCTTCTTATTCCTCACAGGTGGTTTTATATTCTTTTTTTTTTTTTTAAACATGGGCAGGCACCGGGATCCGAACCCGGGTCCTCTGGCCTGGCAGGTAAGCACTCTTGCCTGCTGAGCCACCATGGCCCTCACAGGTGGTTTTAGAGATCTAATGATGGATTCTCATATGCATACTAGAAACCTTAACATTTCCAAACAACTCGGTGTTATTTCCTCAGGCATGATGCTTATAATTATCTAATGAGCTGCAAGGTGGGTAAAATTAGCTATGTACACTGCAACTCAAAAACGCCAGCTGCCCACATTCGTTCATTATTACTTTTTCACCCTTTTAAAAAAAACTATGAAACTCAGATTTCTGTTGCACTGAAATCAATGTCAGGCAGCCCAGTTTAATGATGCAAATCCAACTTTAAAATTTCGGTTTCTTGTTCGGCAGACTTCCTGAGATTTCATACAGATGTCAGGCATTAAATACCATCATCTAACTACATTAGTATCCCTTAATTATGAGTAGAGAAATAATTCTGTCAGTTATCCACATTAGTCACTGATTTTTTTAATACTAACCTTTCACTGTTTTCTCAAAATTTACAGTTTTAACCATTTTGTAAAACCATGAGCTATACTTGACTTAAAGTCATATTTTAACATGTGAAATTTACAATGTTGGAATTTTATATAATTTGCTAATTAGCACCAACCCTGTTTTTGCCTATTGAGTAATATTCATTTTCAAATATGCTATTGTAGGTCCACAGTCCCTTACCCAAAAGCTTTTTGGCTAATGAGTTTCAGAATTCTGGATCTGCTGAATTTTAGAAATGTATGATGCACTGATCATGTTCTGTGTAATAGTGTGAGGCTATAACAAATACAATAATATTTCTGTTGTAAGACTTGTGAATATTCACACTATGAGGAATAAAGATTTTTTAGTCCAGAAGTTTTACTGTCGAAAGTGTTTTCTGCAAAATCATACAAAACACTTCCAATTTTCAGAGTTTTTGGATCAGGAATTGTGGATAAGAGATTGTGAGACTGTATATACCAAGTCTGATGAAATGCCAATCGACAACACAAAAAACCCTGGGTAAAGAAACTACAAAATAAAAATACAAATACATATATGTATTTGTAGACTCTAAATACCTTGTGTCACTTCTTGGCCAGCTGATACTAGTAATATTTACTGCCTGGAAGAACAGACCACTCAAACTGAAAAAAAAAAAGCTAAGAAATTCATAGTTAGGTCCCTAGAGAGAATGCTGCTAAGGGAAAATGGAATTTTTACAAAGAAACAGGTGAAGGTAGTATTTGATCTTTTTATTTTTATCTAACCCACTATCCCTTAGTAGGGTGAAGAACCCTAACATGAAATTTTCAAAGATTTTTTTATTGAAGGTTTGCTGTTTTTTTTTGGGGGGGGGGGAGTGTTTTTTGGGATGCTGCTGGCATTAAACACTCAGAGATTCAGAAATTGAAACTATTGTTTCTGTTGTTCATTAAACTGTACTAAACCTCCAACATGAAAAAGCCTTTTGTAACTAAATATCAATCTGACTGAGGAGAAACCAGCTTTCCAAGACAACCACTGATATTTGCACTGTTCCATTGTGAAACATTGAAGGAATAATTACACTTTCTAAGTTACTTACCTTTGTTGGCCTGTTGAAAAGACAGGCTCCACCTCCTCTCTGTAGAAAGTCTCTATACTCCAAAATGCTGCACTTAGAGAACTTTCGGGAATGAGAAACGCTAAAGAAACAAAGAATCAATTATATAACTAATTTACCAAAAGACGTCATGAGAGAAGAAAATAAAAACCCTTGAACTACAGCAAAATGTTTGCTCTGAATCTAGATGAAGCTATACAAATTACTACAAAGCACTTAAGTAGGTTCAAAATGCAAAAATAAATACATGCGATAGAGTTTTATAAAAATAGGAATTCAAAGAAAATCAGATACAAGTGAGATGTTATATTATATCCTCCTCAGCAGTCAAGCACATTTGTGCACCTGACTTGAAGAAGTTTATGAAAAGTTCATCATAAAACCTCCTCTAGGTTGTATTTTAAAATGCAGTCATTCTTGTTTGCTGTGTCTCAGTAAAAGCAGCACTTTTGTGTCTCTGCCCTGAAGAAAGGGAGTTCGTGAACCTACTAGATTTTATTTTGGAAGAGAGTCATGGGAGTTAATTATTAAAGACTATATAATGCAAGCTTCAACAACATGATTCAAATAAACAAGGAAGCCTCAAAGAAATGTGTTATTTGTATGTATATTATACATATGTAATATTTCAGCGCATACATTTCACACACATATAACATATATACATGAGATATATATACATATCCATGGACAATAACACCTTATTCTCAGCTTCAAAGACTATTTGTGAAATTCAGCATTTAACACCAATATAATATGAGCTTCTTTGTGATTCAGTTTTTAAATTGTATCTATGTCAGTTCACAGGGGAACAGTATACATATGGTCAAAGGTAAGCCGCATCATACACATTGATACCCTGAGCACATGTGCAGTAGTTCCTAATTTGAGAGTGACAGGACATTTATTCTAGGAAGGATTCCAATAATTTAATGTATTCTGATATCATATAGGAAGCAGGTAAAATCTGCCACCGTTGATAGTGAAAAGAACAGTATGTAAATATATACTGAGAATATATATATTAACTTTAAATGTTTTTGTTGTATTTTATAATTTGTCCAAAACTACATTTGAAAATTGAGAGTTTAGTACACAGAAGTTATCTCCCTATAGAACCAATATTATAAATGGTCCTACCTTCCTATAGTAGTCCTCATAAAATCCTCTGTTACCCCCATAATAATACTGAACTCAAGTACAATATGGTAAGAGACCATGAAAGCTGTTTCAAGTATAAACTATATTTCCTTGAAATGTGTTCTCAAGTTGTAGGGATAATGGTCAACTCCTTCTCCAAACCCTCATGCTTGTGCTTCTCTTCTCTCTACAAGCTGGGCTCCTCTAAGGGTCCGCTGCAAGAATAAGCAAGGGATTCTGCTTGAACAACTAGGCTCCGTACTTTGGCAATGGGGCTCAAAGGGATGGAGGTAGGACCAGAAATGGCCAATCTGTTGGGCAGGTAGGCATAGGCAAAATGTAAGAGGGGCATGTGGATGGCAAACTGCTCTATCTATTAGGAGTGGGCTCTAGCTAAGGAGATGTTAAGACAGCTGCTCCCGTGGGGCAGGGGTCCCTGGGAAAGAGGACAGCTTCCAGGCCTTGGTTCAGTGAGGCAATGGCAGCTGTGGGGCAACTGCTCTAGTTTCCAAAGAAACCAAAGAAGAAAAGAGGAGACCGTTAAGGGGATGTTCAAGCATCCATCAGTAGAAGACTACCTTATTTGGACATAATAAATCTGTCTTAATAAAAAAATACTTATTGATCTTGTAAACACTATAGTACAATTTTTATTACTGTAAGCATATTTACTTACAAGTTTCTTAAAATGTAAATTGATGACTAATTGATTTTTGCCGACTCCTTTAGATAGCAACCAGCTATTATTCTAAGTGTACAAAAAAAAAATGAAGGCGTCTACTGAACTTAGAAGCATTTGTTAATGTGCTTCCTGTAAGGGCGGATAAAAAATGGAAATAGAGAATACATTTTACTTTTATCACTAACTTAAAAGATTAAAATACAAAGTAAATGTATTCCTTTAAGTTCTAAAATATCAGGTAATTAATTATTGAATGTATATTAAGTGCTGAGGCTGAAAGACAATACCTGAGAGATTATAATCTAATTATATGCAGCAATTTTAGCAACAGGCGTATGTCAGATCCACGCATAATGATATTTACCCTGTTTCCTCCATGATGCAGCCACCCCAGGATTCCGTGCAGTCACATTCTAGTACAATGAAATAATAAGAGCAACAGAGGAAAAAAGAAGCAACAAAAATCACATCTTTAATACGCATTATAGCCCTCACAATAATTCTTTATCAATTCCATGTCAAATAGGTCCAGCAGGGAAAGTCTCACAAGCCAAAATTTATTCCTCTTAAATCAATATCTCTTTATACTTTCCTGAATTATAGGTCACTTCCTAAGAAAACAGCAGACAAGGAGACAAAACTGTGTCTTTCTATTAGTAACTCAGAGAACTCAATTAAGTTCCTAGTTGTACTGTTTAGTGAAAAGTATGCTAGTCTAAAGGTAGGAAAGCCTGAGTTCTAGCCCAAGTTACACTATGTAAGGATGTCCCAGAAGTACATGACTTAGCATTTCTTGGGGCTCTGCATTTTCACCTGTATAATGGGAGTAACATCTCCTTGTCCATCTCCCAGAGTGGGTCTGGAATTCACAAGAGATGATGCACCTGTGAGCTCTGAATTGCAAAGCTGTGTTACACAAATGCAACAGATCAGCCTCAAAGTCCTTCTAACAGAGTTCCTCAGAAGGTGGAGAAGGAAATTCAATTTGCTAGTTAACCTGAAACTTGGGGGAACACTAAGGTAACAGGTTTAGTATAAAAGAGCAATCTAAGATGAAAGCGTCAGCAAGCATTTAAATAACAATCGTGAACATGAATTAAGAAGTACAATAGAAAGACATGTCAACAATGTGATTGGCTCTTTATTTCTTCCTGCTCTGTTTTCTATCATTGAAAAGGATATTTTGGAAGAAAAACTTCCAAATGAATTGACTTAAACAAACTCTGAGTTCAGAACTAATGAATTATTTACCTAAACAATTCACAAAAGAATAAAGGATTTTAAGGTAGGAATTATGCCAGGCATTAGTAATGAAACCTGTTTCTCCCTCTACCCTGTCATCCAACTCAGTAACGTCTCTCAACTGACCTCAGCAGTGGCTACTTCCCAGCAATACCGTCTTTCAAGCAAGATTATAAACCTAACCCCACTCATTTCTCATTTTAAGGCACCTGTGCTGACTGAACCCGAAACACTCGTTTAATGTGTACCGTGTTTCCTTAAAAAAATCAAATATGCTGAGTAAAGCATTAATACATGAAAAGTTAGTGGAGATCTGCTAATTGCCACCAGACACTTGGGATGACTATGTTACTTGATGACTTAATTATTATACCCATAAAAGGAATCAAGTAACCCCTGGATATATATTTTGTTTCAATTTTCCCTAATACTATGTATTAATGA
The DNA here is from genome assembly GCF_023851605.1 of Tamandua tetradactyla. Classification (NCBI taxonomy): domain Eukaryota; kingdom Metazoa; phylum Chordata; class Mammalia; order Pilosa; family Myrmecophagidae; genus Tamandua; species Tamandua tetradactyla. The sequence continues at coordinate 181,911,347 of NC_135329.1, read as the reverse complement.
CAATTATTTGGTAGTTGGCTCAAAAGTATAAAATGTAGGGTAATGTTAAGGTAAGTTCTATTCTTTTCTTCCTTGGAACGATTAGGGTGGGAAGGGACACCTTTATTTCTAGTGTCTCACATTTTCACAGAGAGAAAGGGACTTCTACTTAATTCCCAGTAAAGAGAAAATTTTGAGTTAACATCTTGGTTCCTCTTTGCACAGGATTGCATTATGCCTTCTTCCACACACAAAAAGTATACAGCTGCTTTGAAGTCAAATTGAATATAATCGGGTTGAATTGTACATACTTTCTTTATTTTGATTTTAAAAGAAACTAAACATTTTCATGGGTCCATAAAAGTCTTGTGGCCCCTAGGCTCTGTGCCCGCTGTGCCTACTGGATAAGCTGGCCCTGTCTTTCCATCTACTTCTCACCTGATTACTGAAAAGAGTAGCACCTAAAAGACATTGGTCATATTTTTCTACTGGCTGAGATCTGAAACAGAACGCTATTCTCCACCTCTTGAAAAGAATACTCTCTTCTACTACCTGTCTCCATGCTAAAAGGCCCTGGGGTGGGTCTTCCAGTGAGGGAGCGCCTTCTCTAGTTTTCCTGAGGCAGTAGGTGGATAAGTTTAATTTTAAGTGAAAAGGAGAAGAAAGTCATTTTGGACCTTAGGTCTAAGTCACTTCTCCAATCCAAAAACTTGTGATGGAGCCTCCTCTGGCATCTTCTGTCTGTCCTTAACTGGTTAGAACCCAGGGGGGTGGGCAGGTGAGTATTCAACACCCATGAATCCAACATTGTACAGTGTGAGAAAGAACCAACTCATGCTCTGAGACACTGACTATCCATCATGCCTCCTACTGTGTGGATTTTGAAGGAGAAATTTCTAGAATCCAGATTCAGAATGACCTCAGGTTGCTTGTTTTGTGATATATTTTTTTTTAGGAGAAGGAGATATGCAGTTAAATTATAACTTAGGAATGAAAACTATTTATAGACTAAACATGCATTATACAGACAGAATGGCACATGAAAGTGGGGAAGAAGGTCCGTGTACATACTTGGCTTTCTGCTAGAAGGTTCCCATTGGATTCCAAGGTTTTGAGCCAGGCTCTGCGATAATACTTGTGCCACTGCCATTGGAAGACCATACTGTTTTTCAGAGTTGAAAGTGTGTGGGAAACATTTGAGAGAGTGCACAAAGCTAGTTATTATTTCTTAATCATAACCACATATCATCTCAGTTCCCTAAGTAGAGGCTCACAGCATCGAAAGGTGGCATATGCTCCTTATCATTTCTTTCTTGCAACAGGGCCCGAGAGGCAGAAAGTCCCTCTTACTCTGTGACACTTCTCAGAACTTGATGCTTTCACATGGAAACGCAAAACACAAGTCTCAAAAGTCTGTGCCCCAATTTGGTAAACCCAATTGGTTTACCAAACCAAGGATAAATTGAATTTACTATAAACATGTCAAGATAGGCCCTGACTGAGTGATGGTTATTGACCAGGGTTTAGATCTGGGTAGCAGTTAGGTTTTTTGGATGTTGTTATCAACTGTTAGAAGAAATTTCCTTTATAAAAATGGAGATATCAACAAAAATGAGATTAAGGAAATAGTAGTTCCAATTTATATTACAGATAGCAGGTGGAAAGCATAAAGATGAAAACATTTACATGGAAGAAAAGAAAGATACTGATTGGACATAATCATGGACTCTTTGGTTTAAATGAGTTAAATCTAACCTGAACAGAAGAGTATTATAACTGGAAAAAAAAGTTATAAAATAGGATGAATAAACTTTAAAAAAACTCAACATCTTATCTATAGAGGCCTAAAAATCTTTGGGCCAATCTTTGGCTTGCAGTTTCCTGATAAATATAAAAAAAAAACTATCATCAGGAAATGAAATAATACCTCTTTTCTAACACTAAAGACTACTTTTGGTTCCACCTGCTAATATAACCCACTTGTGCTATATTACTGAAGTTCTAAACAAGCATGAGAAGGGATGTAAACTGGGACACAGGGGAGAAAGAGATCAGATATAAAGATAAAGCTCTACTTTAAGAAAATTGATCAAGTTTACCTCATTCACACCAACTCCTCTCGTGCGAGAACAGACACCTCCAAAGAAGCTCAGACTGCTTCTCTTATAGTGAAATGTCACACGCCTTAAGAAAAAAAAAATTCTATTAGGAAATCAATGTGGTAACCATTATGTAATTACTCCTGAAATATGTAGGTAAGTCTACTCTCCTACACTGAACTCACCAAAGCCATCCTCCAAAAGAAAAGCTGAATTTTAAGTATCTTTCTATTTATGCTGTCAGAATTATTGAGCAAACATTAACTGAGTACCTACTCAGCATCACACAATGGGCCAGGAATTAAGGACACAAAGATAAGCAAGGTCTTCATCCTAATTCTAATATTGATGATATCTAATGATCTTAACTATTGATGAGATCTACTAGTTACAGAAAAACTGCTCGCCTTTAAAAGTTGCATAGTGAAGACAGAGAAAAGAAGCAAAAGAGTAAAGATGAGAGCGAAGGAAGGACTCCTGATTCCAGGACAGGACCATGGAGAAATGTCTGAAAACAGCTTCACCATAAATGAGGAAGGGAACAGCTTACCTATATCAAAAACAAAGTATAGTACCCTTTTTGTCTTATTGATAGAAACTCAATTTTATTAAATGATCCATCTAAAAAGACAACATATCTTAGTCTCTCTTACAGGTAGGTGTGGCCCTGTGACTAAGATCTAGCTAATGAGATGTTAGCATAATTGGTGTGTGCAGCTTTCAGGAAAGCTGCTTTAAGGTAGCTGACTTGGTTAGAAGGAGCATCCTTTTGCCCTCCTACAAGGCTGTCATTTCTACTGCTAGTAATGAGGAGTTGTGACGGCTGGGCTGCCAACAGCCATCTTTGGATCATGAGTTGACCTTGAGGATGGAAGCTATGAAGGTAGGGCTAATGACCGTGAAACTACCACCTCATCACGAGACGTCTTAGCTCCATGCTTCTTATAGAACTGAGAGAGGAATAAGCATCAATTTTGTTCAAGTCCCTGTTTTCTAATATGTAGCTCAACTGATACAATAAAGTAATAAAGATAAATGCTAAATCAAGAGCACAGTAAAAGCTTAGTTGGGTACACACGAGATGAGATGCACAGCGTCGGCGTGCTGCTTGATGCGCTGCCGGTATTTGGAGAATTCATGGAGCATCTGCACAGGGTTGGTGGTGATGTCAATATGATCCTTCTCAGTCCAGGTCTCTACAGCCACCAGGACAACCCTGGTATTGAGCTGCTCCTTGTAAATCTGAGGGTATACAACAGGACAGGTGCAGGAGGAAAACACCGGGTCAAACATGCACGACCAGTGAGTAAGAGTCAGCGGAAGGACTGGAAGGGGGAGGTGAGAGGAGAACATGGGGTCATGATTAGCTCAGAGAGAGTCCTCTTTTCCTTTCTCTTTCCCAAGTGCATAAATAAATAAATAACAAGCACACAAGAAAGTCATGCAATCTGGTCTCATGTCACCTACTCTCCATCCAGGTTATTTCGTTCTCAGATCAGCCCGGCATCTCGCTAGGGACAGATTCTAAAGTCAGGACTTAAACTGAAAGCAGGACGTAGTAAAATTACCCTTCCAAACCCCGTAGGAAGGTGCCAAGTTGGAGCTCAATATACTTATTCCTGCAGGGTTGGAATGGATCACTACATCTTCAGACAACCACCAAACCATATGGCTGGCTGGCCTTTGGAGGTCGTATCATAGGAAAAGTGAAATAACACTGAGCGAGCATCACAGAACTAAGAGGGAAGAGCAGCTTTATGTCTCTCATTTCACACTCACCACAAGGTGGCATTCCCCACAATATTAAATTACCATCTTTCTGCTTTTCTACTTTTAACCAAGTAGCTAAAAAATTCACATAATTAAACAACCTCAATGAATGCTTTCACTTTGTTCTATTTTCAAACTAATTAAGAAAATAATGTATGATCTCTGCAGACACTGAAGAGCAGACTGCAGCTGTGCAGTCTTCACAACAAAGAACCAGTTAAATGCAACATCTTGTAAATATTAGAATTGGTCAGCTACTGTATCTCATATGGGAACCAAAATAAAGGTTACAGTTTAACGTGATTTTGTTCAATTATGCTGAAACGTTAACATGGAGATGAAACCAGGTAAACAGCTTTTACAGGGGAAAAGATGTGTTTAATAGTGTTTTTTGCATCTATGTTTATTTTCTATCCACTGCATTATGTAATAATTCACAGAATGTACTACGAACAGTTTTTCTCTGAGAAGACTGCTAAGAGCTAAGATTAAAGAAAATTAATAAACCAGTGGAAACTGGCACTCAGAAATTCAACCCAACTTTATATGTTACAGTATACCCATCTATCTATATTTTATTTTTGCTTAGCTGTGCTTACCAGATATTATTTATTATGACTATTTACATGATGGGTGTGGGGGGGTCAGGATTGTTTAGAAGGTGTAAAAGAAGACAACTGTTAATCCTATAAATAAGCATCATTTAGATGTTGGACACTTCATAATTAAAAAGGGTTTTTCCAATTAAGAGGGAACATAAAATAAAATTCAGATAAATATATATTTAGTCGAATAAAATAGCACTTTCCATGAAAATATACAATATAGTATATGCTATTTTTAATTTATAACTAGTCAAAATTGAATTATTTATTAGAATTTAATGCATCACATTCACATCTATGGAGTTACTACCTGAATCGGGGGTAAAAAGAAAATCTTAACTATTACTCTAACTTAAAAAATCAAAGGAGAAAACATATTGATATTAAAGATTTGTGAAGTTAGAAGTCTTTGTAAAGAGATAGATCTTTCACTGTTTGAAATTCGTTTTATTTGTGCACTGAACCTAATTCTGTCATCTAGAAATAAAGTTTGAGTCATTCCACAAATGGGAACACTAAGAAATATTTCTCTTTTAAAAAAATTTCTGTATTACCTGCATTCTCCAAATATAATCCATGTCAATTTATTAGTTCTTCTCTGTTAACGCTATATATTTGGGACACTAAGTTCAAGTAGTTATTATTAACAAAGTTTCATCTGCCAAGTGAAATTTACATTGTTTTTGGTAACTGATTTTCTTCAACCTTTTATCCTGCATAGACACTGATGACAATGAGGTCTACACGTCACATAGAAGCAATGCTAACGCACCTCCGGGATTTTGAGAATAATTAATAATCCCTTGAAACTCTGATAGCACTAGTTTTTATAAAGCAGACCACCCTATGTAACTTCTAGACAGATAAGCCCAAGGTTTCTATGTTTACTTATGCCCAAGAAAAAAGGAACAAGTAAGCAAAGATGTAAAACGGTCTATCATAATCAAATGGGCTCAAGAAAACTGAGACACTTACAGAATCCACGAGGTTGACCACAGACTTAGCAAAGTTGTTGGTATGTGGATGAGATGAACGATGCTTCTTATACTGAAAAAAAAAAAGATATGAATTATTGCCATACCATAATTTAATGGAAAATTTCAAAATTCTGTAAAAGCAGCAACCTCACAGCAATAACAAAAAAATGGGAATTAAGAAACAAAGATATTTAGTTTGTACCACATTGCATATGTTCTTATTTATTTCTCTGCAGGACAAGAAACTCTGTCTAAAACACCCATGATGTCCTGGGTAACTAAAAGGGGCACAGTAATCTATGTGAGGAGTTTTTAATGCAGTCAATGTCCTCAAATGCAATCCTTTTGGTTTCATTGAAGATTACCAGCTTAGAAAGGGCTTAGAAAGGGCCAAGAAATTTAACCACGGTTGGACACACCCTTCACTATACACAGATCAAGAAAATAACTTAGGTGGCATGATAGATAGTCTGTGATAAAGTATGCATTTGCAGTATATTTGGTATATTCTTTCAGAGGAATACCTCTTCCAAAGAAACCTTTTGCTTTGGACTGGTCAAAGTCAGAACAAATAGGAGAAAAAAAGTAAAAATGCTAAGTGTGCCAATAGTTTATGAGTGTTTATGATTCTTTAAGAAAATAAGGAAAAGTACATTAATGGGATAATTATATAACAGCACACAGAGGGCTACGATTTTAGCAAGGAGTACTGTGCTCAATGTGTCTTTAATAGGACATTTGAAAACTGAAGTCTCATAGGAGAATCATGCCCTCCACTGGTCAGTGAGGTTCTCATTGCCTTTTACAACTGAAAACATTATTACTAATGTTAATAATTAAATGGTTATTATAATAATGTATCCTTCATGAAGATGTAAAATATCCCAACATTGGAAAACCATGGTTATTTTTTCTCCTTTGTCCATTTTTACCTTTAGATTTGTCAGACCCCTTATCTCTCTACCCCAATGACTAACACCTAATGGGGCAGTACATATCTGTAAGATGAATTTTATTTTGCTTCTGAATGTTACTTTGTCCTTGTTAGAGATTTCTTTTTTTTAATTTAAAAATGTTCACATGCTTGTGCATTAAGGATAGCATAATGATCACAGAATGCATGACATGAGAGTCGCAAAGAAATAAAATGAGGTATTTTAGAGTTAGTCAAAATATGATAGATTTTTCTTTTATTTTCTAACTTAATTTCCAAGTCTCTGGCTTTTTATTTTAAAAAGATCACTCTGCTTTCTGTGTGGTGAGTGAATGAGATAGAGAGGGTCAAGAACAGAAAGAAGAAACAGCGAAAGTAGCAAAATGGTAAAAGGTGGTGGCTCTGGGTATCTGGGTGGGGGGATGCTAGAGTTTTCTGTATGAGTTTTGTATTATTTTTGCAGCTGTCCTGTAAGGTTGAAACTTTTTCAAAATAAAAAAGTTTAAAAAAATGAAACAGTCAGTGAGCTGGGAGGGTTGTTGTGTCACAGAACTAGAGCTGAAGGAAATGTTTCAAGAAGGAGGGAGTAATCAGCTGTGTCCAATGCTGCTCAGACGCCAAGGAAGACAAGGGCAGTCAAGTAACCATCAGATTTGTTACACTGCCACTCCATTTAACTGTGTACCTAGGATTTACAGGAAATATAAGTGCTTTTCCTATCACAAATATCTGATCCACAACAGCTCTTTGAGGTGGATTTTATTATCCTATGTAGTAGGTTGAATAGTGCCCTCCTCCCCAATTCATGCTCACCTGGAACCTCAGAATGGGACTCTATTTGGAAAGACAGTCTTCTCAGGTGTTAAAACAAGGTAGTACTGGATTAAGTGGGCCCTAAATTCAATGGCTAGTGTTTTTATAAAAAGAGAAGTGAACACAGAGAGAGACCCCCCAGGGAAGAGAACCATGTGAAGCCAGAGGCAGACACTGGAGTAACGCAGCCACAGGGCACTGAATGGAAAGAAATACCCAGAGGCAGCAGAAGCTGGAAGAAGGAAGGAAGGATCTGCCCTTGCAGAGTTCAGAGCGGGGCATGAACCCACCAACACCTTGATTTTGAACTTCTAGCCTCCAGTACTATGAAAGAGTAAATTTCTTCTGTTTTATAGTATCTAGAAAACTAATGCACTTTGTTTCATAAAAGTGTAAAATGAAGAATAAAGAGAACAAATAATTATCCAAGACACACTGCTAACCCTGAAACCTTACTCTGGGATTGAGATAGGAGGTAAGTTTGTTCAGTTAATAATTCTTATTAAATAGTTCATGTGCATCCCTACCAAACCATGATTGTTGATGAGAACTCATAATTTTTTTTAGGTAAATAAAATATAGCTCTTTTTTTTAAAAAAATAAAAAGGAAAATCAGATGAGGCTGGCATTGAAAGATATTTTGATTTTTCATTGTATAGTTGCCCTTACTGACTCATACTTAAGAATTCAGCAAAACTGTAGGCATTTCATTTGCTTTTCATACATTTTAAAATATCTCAGCCAATTTTTACTAGAGTAAGACTTTTAATACTTATTTTTAGTTTAAGTGACTCAGAGAAATGTTTGCAGATCCTTACAGAGGCTATAATTGGCCCATAAATTAAGGTTCACCATCCAGGTACTAAAATGCTTTCTACAAAATTGAGGAATATTTCTTTTCTAATTGAAAGCCATTGATATAAATACATTGCTCATTCAAAATAGGCTATTCACATTTTTTCAGCAAGCCAATATTAGGTCACTCTGAATTAAAGAGGCATGCTTAATGCAAATGTAGGCAAAAATGTTTCTACTTCCTGCATGACAGAACTAATTTTGCATATTTAAGAAAATACAAGTTCCTTCAATGATAAAACTTACTTTGATATCCTCTGATCACTCAAAACAATTTACATTTAAAGTGGCAAATTTGCTTTTGCTTCTCAACAAACACAATCGTTAAGAAATTTGCTTTTTGGAAAAAGATTAAAATTAGAACTTGATTTTTAACCTAAGTGTGACAGTTATTAAAATACAGTGCTGCCTCCTATGGTAAAAGGATTGTGAGATGAGTAGTCTCAATGGGATGATTATTCTGAAAATCACTGGCAAATCTCCAGATATTAAAAAATAGATCTAGTAATTATTCTAGTTCAGCTTGACTTTCAACATGTAAATTTAAGTACTTCGATCCATATTCTGATTTACTGCTCCTTTGTGGCTACTGATTACTAAAGCTACCTTTACCATATAAAGCATACCTCAAAAAAGGGGACTTCTAAATTCTTAAGAGAAAAAATATATATTCTTACAAAAGAACACATCTGGAACTACTATGGATAAGGATTTAACTTGGTCTTAAAGCAAAAGGAAAATAGTTTTAGTTCTCTTAGCTCAATGCATTATTTCTCTACATAGTAGAAATCCCCTTAGTTCATTTTTTCCTACTTTATGCATTATTATTATTCAAGAAAAAAGCTTTTACTTTAAAAAGTTTCTTTATAAGTATTCCTTCCAAGCTTTTGTACAAATTTCAGTACTCTTTTCTGGTTTCAGAGACAGATTAATATATACCTAATTCCAATTCATTTTGATAATAATAATGATATGAATTTCCAATATTGACCATTGAAAGACCTTCCTAGGGTGGGCCACGGTGGCTCAGCAGGTAAGAATGCTTGCCTGCCATGCCCGAGAACCTGGTTTCAATTCCCAGTGCCTGCCCATGTAAAAAAAAAACGAAAGACCTATTTTGATAGAATGAACAAGGTAATTTTATCACATAGGCTAGTAGACTGCGTAGAAATTTTTCACATACGAAAAAATATTTTAAGAAACCTGCCATTTTATTATTCATAAAGTAAAAATAAGATTAACTTTAGAAGGATTAAAAAATACTTCAAAATATTAAATATTAAAAAATTATTGTTTCCTATTTTGTACAGGTAAGTGGAACATGGTTAAAAGAATTTCTTTTTTATCTTCAAGAGAGGCCAAGGGAGGACAATGATTGTTTTTCATATGTCTTGAGTGTGACTGCAATGACATTTCAATCAATCACATTGTACTTTAACAGAAATAACACAAGACAGTCCATATCTTTAATTTTGAAAGAAGACAAATCATTGATTAATATATTCTCTCTGAACATATCTTTATTGTATTTATTTCTTTCTTGTAATTGTATCCACCACAAATCATAGGAAGAAAAAGATAATACTAAATTCTTAAGAGAAAAAATACATATTCTTACAAAAGAACACATTTGGAACTACTATGGATAAGGATTTAACTTGGTCTTAAAGCAAAAGGAAAATAGTTTTAGTTCTCTTAGCTCAATGCATTATTACTCTTTTCCTTGAACAAACACATAGAATAAAATTAGGAAGCAATGATAAAGAAAAATAGACAAACATGTAGACGAAGAAAAATAGAGTAAGAATGTTAACTGAAGGCACATGAAAATGTCTAACAAATAGTTAGCACCATTAATTATATATGTTGTTATAATTAACAACAGGGATAGTTAGGGTTGTGTTTAGGGGATAGTTTAAATTCTATAAAATACCTAGTACTTTCAAACACCATGAAATAACTTAAGATAATATCTCCAAAAAAAAAGCATCTGAATATCTTGGCTTTAATAAATAATAAGTAATGGTTAAATGCAAAGTAAATGTTTTCTTTTTTAAGTAAACTGTTGGTCTAAAGTCCAGTGAGTCTATATCCTTACCGTTTTGTGATCATTAACAATCATAAGTTCCAAATATTTCATTTCTTCAAATACACCACGAGATGGCTGTGGAAATGTAAATATATGGTCAGAATAGTGGTGATATAAAATATGTCTGAGGTTCATTATTAAGCTGTAGGTTGTCTTTGAACATCAGAAAAACTCTTTACTGCCTACTTTATAAACATTCTGTAAGAAGCAAGGTCAGGAAGTTAAGTATCCATTTAAGACCTGACTAAAAACATACCCAGGTAATCAAAAAAAAAGTGACCATAAACTATGAATAAGTATTCAAGTATTCAAAAATGAACTGGATTTAATCATCATCACATTTAAGTGCTCATCAAGACAGGAAACAGCTATGTTGTTTTTATGTGTTTTATATGTAAAAAAAAAAAAGGTCCGGGGAGAAATATAGAGTATAATTCTGTTAAAATAAATAAACCTCAATTTCTTTGGCATAAAGATGTGATAAAAAATATTCATAGTTACTTAAAACTTCAAATCATAAAACACAAATTATAATCACCTCCAGGTATATCAACATATATCAACATAGTCAAACAGAAATGTTAACTCACTGGAATGAAATTCTAATAATAATGTATCAATTCTTAACCATACAATTTCTCAAAGGAACAATCATTGCCAATCATTATATTCTGGCATTTCTAAATTTTAATTATTTCTGGATAATCATTTAAGAGTAAGGGCTAAGTTTTTTAGACCTCATTTGGTCTTTTATTTTCTTTTTCATAATTGGAAAATTAACAGTAGCTCTTTGTTTTTCCCTATATGGTAACTGGTTTATATTTATAAGGGTAGACTATAGCGAAAGGTCAGCCCTCCATATAAAACTTATTGTTGCTAACTATATCTTCAAAAGTAAACACAATAAGATCTCTAAAGTACAAAAAAATGTTATCCATAATCACCTTAATTTCAAGACAGGCTCATAAAAGAGAGGATGAGTTATGGAACTAGGTTTTTGATGGTTGGTGGTCTAATCTTTACACACAAAAATACATCCAGCAAAACACTATCTAAAATGAGCAATTTCCACTCTAATTACTCATTAATTTATCTAGTAAATTGCCATGTAATCTATATGCTGCAGAATTAATTCTCGGTTACATAGCATTCACCATGTAATTACAAACCATCCCCATCATTACAGTTTTCTAATCTATTATGAAAAAGACTAGGAACATAATTTCAGTCATAAAGTCCCTATACATTTATTAATACATGCGAGATACAAAACAGTTGTTGATTACATAGTTACCTGATTTTTATTTAGTAACTGTCATATTATTAATGGTCAAATGGATTTATTCCATTCTGAAAAACACATCCTGCTTCCAAGTTTGGTGAAGTTTTTAATTTGAAAGAAATAAGAATAAGTATGATAGGCCAACCTAACTCCTCCCTGGGCTATTCTTTTTTAACAGGAACATTTTATATAATGTTCTATAAACCACATGGCCAAAAAAAAATTGCTATACTTTCAGTAGGAAAAAACTCACTGTAACTTTTGTAAGAGAACACTTAAAGCTGGAGCTGAAAATAATATATTCTTCATATGACAACAGAATTCACAGAACACTGTAATCAGTTTGATCCATTATTATGAGTCCAGTTTAGAATTAAAGTCACCTAAGAAATCATAATCATAGTGGTTTTTTTGCTTGTTGTCTTTTTTTTTAAGAGGACATTTACCAAATCTAAACTGCTTTAGGTACACTTACATACCGTGTGATGACAGGCACACAATTTAACTAAGTAAAATAACCCCACCTGTGGCTCAGTGCTACACTCACATTCACTGCTCGCTTTCTTCTCCTTTTCAACCACTGTAATTCAGATAGAAAGGGCCACTGGTCATGACTCTCCATACCTATGCAAAACAAAAACAAATACCAAGATTAATGCTTAACTGCATTCCAATGAATATGCTTTTCAAATATCATATGAAGGAACAGTGACATTAATAATAGATGTCATCTCAAAATCAAAATAACCTCAGGTGAAAAAAGCCTATTTATCATCACGCAATTCACAGTCTTGTGATCACAAAAATATTTCAAACGTAATTTACTTCCAAACACCATGAAAAATGTAATGATTGTTGAAGACTTATTAGAACATGGGTACTTGGACCACCTGACACTCAAGATCCAAAAATTTAATGGAATTCTGTAAGGCTAAATTTCTTTTAAAATGAAAAATAACTTATGGTATAAGCTTTTGCATAGATCATTAAAGACTTTGGCATTAAAATATAGAAACGACATCACAGACCCAAACAACCCAAAAGAAACTTGGCAATAATTGCATGTTTAAGATGCTTCATGGCCAGCAATAAACTGCCAGTAAAATTTAGGGATGATCCTCGCTGAACCTTCTGTTGCATGTGGCCACTCTGTGGTTCCCAAGGCAGCTGTACTCTAGGTACAGTCTTATCTCAGTCTTTCAATTGCTGCTCATCCATACTATTCAGCACAGATCTTGTACCAGCTCTACCGCCCAGCAAGCCTGCACATCTACTGAGTTCCAAGTGTACAGCTCCTACTACATAAAATCCAATCGTGTTTTAATGAAAACTTACTGATATTCTTCATTTGCTTAGAATATTGTCCTGCCATGGTTCTCTGGATGATATGTGGTCGACCTGAGCTTTTCTGAAACAAGCATAATCGCAGGAAATTAAAAAAAACAAGATATGAACAAAACTCTATGCAATAGTATTAAAACTTTCTCTAATATTCCTAATACAGGAATATTTATATACTAGTCTCTTAGCTATCAAAAATTAGAAGTATAGGTAAATATAATGAAATTTTTATTTTAAATAAAATAACATGCAGTAGCTCCAGTTTAGATCAAAGCAGAGTTTTATCAACTAGTCTAAAACCATCTTTCTTAGAAGTCATGAATAGGAAATTCACAAGAAAAATAAATAATCAAATAACATGAAAAATGCTAACCACTTTAATACTGATTCAAAATGCACGTTAAAAAAGCAATGATTTTTTTGCCATCAAGTTGGCAAAAAATTAATTATGGTATATAGAGTTAGTTATAGTTGCTGGTAACATATTATCAGAGGAAAATTAAGCAATGCCCATCAACAACCTTGAAAATATTCACATCTTATGCCCTAGTAATCACACTTTTATGGATACCTTACTACCTCTACTATTATTACTATTGGCCACCATTACTGAGTACAGAGCTAATGTACTCATTACCCAATTTATTCCTGACAAGAACCCATATTGTGAATATTTTAGAACCATTTTACTAATAAAGATAATGAGGTACAGAGCGATCCCCTGTTAAGTAAAATCATATTACAAAATAATGAACCAATTAATTTTTTTTTTAATGAGATTATGTCATTAAAGAACTGGAAGACTGTATACCAGAAGGTGTAAAAAAGTTATCTCTGGAGAATGGATGATGGATAATAATTATTTAATTATTTGCTTATTTTGCTTTCCAATATCCTACACTGAATTTGCTTTAGTGTCAGAAAAAGTTATTAAAAAGAGCCTTAACGCATAAAACAAAAGACCTTCAATAAGTTTGGTCATTCATTTATTACTTGAGAGAGAACATGAATTTTCATTAGAAACATGCCATCCATATTACTTTACATTGTAAAGCATGTTAAAATTAAACACCCAGCTCTATTATCAACAATATAAATTTAATTTAGTTAGAATTAATTCAGATGGAAGGACATCCAGATTAATTGCATTCGCAACTAGTTAGTAAACTGCCTAAAAATAAAGGGCTTAATATAGAAATTTTTGCATCAGCAACTCAATTTTTAAAGCTGATTTATTAAAGTTTCAAGTACTATTCCTTTTCTTCTACCCATGGTGAAGATGAAGGCAGTTATTTACAGGAACAAAATGTAGGCAGTAAGAAAGCAGGCAAAAAAGAAAAGACAATAATAAACACAGGAAAACCAGTCCCTGGACACATGATTACGGGTATAATAATGCTTTAAATATCACGATAAGAGCAGCCTACATTTATGTATCTCTTCAACAGTTTATCAGACCGTCACAAAAATTTATTAATTCAATGAATCTACAAAGTTGCCTTATGAGTAATGCCTTGAAAAATATCATCTCATTTTATATATTTTAAATATGCTAATGCTTGGAGAGTTCTTGTTTTGTTTTGTTTTCTGTGGGTTTCTTTTCAGGATAATATTAATTAAAACTAGAAGTCAGAGGTTCAAGGGTTGTTCAGTGGTAGAATTCTCACCTGGCATGTGGGTGTGCACTTCCCCCCAACAAAACAAAACAATAAAAGACCTAGAAATCAGAATGAGTCAAATAATTTTTCTGTACACAGGTTATCTACTTACCAGTGGAGTAGAAAGAAAAACATTTTACTTAATCAAAGGATCCAGGTGGGGTTGTTTTCATTATCTGGACATTTTTTTACAGTTGTTAATTGAAAAATTATAGATTTATTCAAACATTAACTATCTAAAATGTAATGATTTTTCTGTCTCAAATTTGGAATTTACACCCCGTAGTCAGACACACTGCCAAAACCAAGAAAATAAATGTTTTCCAGTTCAACTATTATTGTCAGTAGCCTGGATGACTATCATTTCTTGTTTCAAGATTTATTTTATCCAAATTTGAAGTCCCTACAGATAAAGAAAAAAAAGTTTTCTATTCTCCATCAAAACACTGCAACATTCAGACTCATTCTCAAAATATTATTTTCTTATCAGCACTTCTTTTCACTACCTTGTCTTCCTCTCCAACCTAATCGAACTCCTCACGATTCCTAGAGCACATTGTGGAGACTTCTGCATTTACTCTTCTCTTGGAATGTTCTGCCAGTTCCTTAAGAGTTTAACTCTCTTCTCCGTTAAACTGGCTTTATTGTTTCTTCTGAGCATGCATCAATATCTTACAGACTATATGCATTTACTTAGTGATCTTGTTATTCCTATCTGTCTCTGTAGACTATAAGAGCCATAAGGCTTGGACTCTTGCTGTTTTGTTCACTGCTATATCCCTGGCCCTTAGGCTAGTACCTGGCCTATAGGCAGCACTCCAAACAATACCTGACAGATATATATCAAAATTTAAGTTTGGTTCCCTTCTATTAAAGAGCAGCTCTACCACAGTCTACGATTTCTTATAAGGTGGCTGGCTGGTGTGTGACTCCAAACATTACTTTCTTCCCTATCTCTAAAGAAAACTAAATATTATACCATGTAATCATAGCTCAACTCACAAATTTGCCCACTGAAGATTCTAAGGCTAAAGTTTAAGTACATGCTTATCGCCATACAATTATGAGAATAGAAGCTAATTTAAAGGAGAAGAAAATGACCAGTGTTCTCTTCTCTGCACAGATTGGAAAGAACATGAGCCTAAGCTTCAGAAAATGTAGGTTTGATGAAACACATTCCAGGTTTGGTGCGTAACCTGGAATAGTAGCTTAAGCTTTTAAATTCACTGTACCATTCTAAGTTGGAAATAAGATGTGTATTATGCCCTTTGAAATCTGCATTATTTCATCACTGCTCAAAGGCAAAGATGTTGGCAGAGTAAAATTCAATAAAGAAACTGATGTCATATTCAAAACTTACCTCATTGTGGATCAGCTCCAGTGGTTCTATCATATACACAAAGGTATTATCTTCAAACATACCACTAAAACACAAGAAACCACATAATGAGAGCCTTGTCAAATACAACACGAAATAAGTCAGCAAGTGAGCTTCATTATTGTGTATTTGAAAATAAAGAGTGTATTTGAATAAATTGCTTTATTCCACCCCAAATCAAATTCATTTATCTATATGGATCTCTACTATGGTGCCGTTAATCTAGTAGATAATGTAGTGCTGTGAAAAGCATTAAAGTATGCATCCAGAGCATATTAACATGACTAATATGACTGATTTTCAAAATTAAATGGACAGATTAGAAGACTGATCTGTGATAGGACTATTTATGCAGTACAAGTATTTCAAGTCACCATTTAGGCACAATATAGTAATACTGATTTTTGTTATGCCGATTCCACATAATCCATAAGAAAACAGACAGGTCCTTTAAAGTCATAAGATTCTGAAGAGGTAAATAGAAGTATCTTTAAGCTTGTAAGATATGAAGATCTTGTGGATTTCTGTGAAGCAGCATAGCTCTGTGTTTCAGGATTTATTTTATCAAAAACATATGTAATAGCAAATTACATTTAATTTTGACAAACAGAACTCTTTATGACGGGTGATGAGATCGACCAAAGATGTAGTCAAATATTAATCTGTGTAATCATTTTTTAAATCTCTGAATCCCCTGCACACTCAAAGTGTTAAGAAGGTAGAGACTTTCCCTCCTTGTTCACCACTGCATTTTTAGTCTCTAACATGGGGCTGGCACAGAGAGTCAGTCCCCTCAATAAATACTTGTGAATGGAAAGCTGGAAAGGGCAAATGGTAGAAAGCAAGGATGGAGGGTGGTAGGACCCAGTGAGAGAGTCCCACATACTGAAGTCCATTGCAGGTGGACAGGGCTGCTTTGGATTCCTTGATGCCTCTGATGGTTCCATGGTAGTAACAGTGCTCTCCACCCTACAAAAAAAGAAACTTTAATTGGTTAATTATGTTTTATACAATGTGATTCACTCTTTGGTTGTCTCTATAAAGGACAAAGAAATGCAGGTGTGGGACGATGTGTGCATTACAGGCTGACAGTCCTAGAAACGTCACATGGCTGATATGCAGTCTCAAAGAGGACGCAGGCAAGTTTTCAACTTTCTGATCATGAGCATGTGTGCATTAAACTTAACAAAGTAGAAAGGCCTTAAAAAGAATATGATACTGGTATAACTGCTAAAACTTCTATACATTTCTTAATCATGCAAAGGAGATGATACTTACCAGATAGCATTATGGAATAAGGCCTTCTGTGTGACTTAGGAGAGACCCCAAAGTTGTCATTTATGATCATTTTTTGATGGAAAGCTATACAAAACCTTATTATTTGCTTTCCTGCCTTTTAAATTAGTTTTGTAAATTTTTTATAGAGATAATATATGAACATAGACTTGAAGTCAAATAGTTAATACAGAGAACCCACAAATACAAATTCTTTCTCCCTCCCTCCCACCTTCAGGGCAACCATTTTTAACTCCTTCAGCTATTTCTTCTGGTGTTTACCAATATAGTTCTGAACAAAATAATTCCACTTCTATGTCCTGATTTATTACATTTTAGAAATTATTTTCCTAATATATAATTATGAGAACCCCTCTCACCTATGTTCCAGTATAAATCACGATTTTTTGGTTAAATTGAAATTTAGTGTTTATACTATAACTTTCGCAAATACTGAACACAGCTGTGTCACTATTATTATGCTTTCTCTCGTTCCATTATAAATTTTTTTGAAAATTACTGCTTCATTTCCTTGTTTGCTTATTTTTTCATTCATTCAGCACTAATATGGCTCCTATTATCTGAGAATACTCTAAAAATCCTCTCAGTATAGTCAAACATATCAGGTAACTTATTATACCCATTTTTTTTTCCTGGAGATATTCTCGGGTTTCCTTCAACCTCCTGCTTCAGTCCAGTCTTGTTGCTTTTTCAGCTTGATTCACTGTTGTCATCTAGGACTTCTCCAAGTCTCAGCATCATCCTGGGAACCCCCTTTGTCTCCTTTCTGTATTGATTCCCAGATCCCATCTTCTCGCATTCATGGGCCCCCCTTCTCTCTCCATTTTTTGAAGCACATATCCTTGGTCCTTCTCTGAAAAAGTATTCATGGAAGATAAATTTGGTGAGAACTTGGATATGTGAGAACTTTCTTTCCAGTCTTCACACTAGATCTCTGGGTGGATAGTAAATGCTAGAGTAGAAATTATTTCCTCTCAGCATTGAAAAGGCATTGTACATAATCTTCTAGCTTTGAATGTTTCTATTTGAAAATCCAATCCTATTCTAATGTTAGATACTTTAAGCAAAATCTATGTTTTTCTTTCTAGAAGACCTCAGGACATTGTATTTGTCCCCATTTTCATGAACTCTCATGATCTTCTTTGCTGTGAGTTTTTTGCTCAATTCATTGTGCTGGGCATTCTGTGAGACCTCTTAATCAAGAAAACTTACGAACTTCAGTTCTGGGAAACCATCTTTTATTATTTCTCTGATAATTTCCAGTTTTCTCCATAAACTAAGCATTTCCACCAAAGTAGGGAAAGGATGACCACCTGGCTATATGGAGTAGGGTATAGATCAGGGATTTAACTACTCTCCATGTAGACTATCAATCAACACTTTTGTTTCAGATGCCTTCAAATCCTTGGCAGTTTCGGGTCAAGTCCAGGAGTCACTTGGTTCTTCTTGGTTCCCCCTGATGGAACTTAGCAAAGCAAAAAAAACTCAAACCTAAGACAGTCTTTCCTCACCCATCTGCTTTCCATCTTCTGCTTCTTCCCTTTTCTTTATCCTTGTGGGTTTGTATCCTTTTTTATTCCTTAAATGTTATTTAAGTTGGTTACTGGGAAGGAATTGAAATAAATATATGCATTGAATTCACACTGGTTAACCAGAAGTTTCCTATGTGTCTTCTTAAGTAGAAAATACTGAACATATTTTGACATTTTATTGATGGTTTACAGTCATTTTTGGACACTGCTTATTATACTGCATTATTATAGACTGATAATCTCAGAAATTTAAAGGGTCTAAGAGTATTTACTCCCACACTAAAAGATCTAATTCAGTTTATATGTTTCCTCTTGGATAACTACACAGTACAGATTTTCAATGTTGGTTGTCTAAATTTGGCATTATGGCTTTGTTACTGTTTTGTAAAAGGTTGCTTTTCGTTCTCAAAAACCAACCTTATATATAAATATTGACTTCTATATAATATATCAAGTTCAATTTTCAGATTCAACATAAAATTTTTAAGTTCAATGGTACCACACATCTCAGTAATCTGAGAATCCAGGTCAATATTCTGTAATTCAATTTCAGACTATTCACATGATTCTATAAACAGCCATATGTAACTGTAAATTCCATCACCCTGATTATTTAGCGCTTTGTATCACATTAAAAGGCTATTTTAAAAGATTGCCCAAGTGCCTGGAAAACACTGACATATTTACTTGAGCTTTCTAGCAAAACCTTTATTTTCCAGATTTCCCCACAAATATTCTTCTAATCCCCACAAAATATTTCCTAGTCTTTTCTTAGATCTAACTTCATTCACTTGCACTGGAAACTGAAAGATAATGCTCTCCCACCATAAAGCTTGGTGTTACTTATTTGAAGTAAGGCAAGAAATTCTCTGCAGGAAACTATTTGAGTTCCCTGTATCTTTGAATGCAGACGAAAAGCTTTAATATCTAAATTGTATAGCTGTTCAGCAGCTTCCAATTTAATAATAGAAGAATTTCTGGGCTTCGTATTACTAAATTCATACCAAGTTTTAAAAAAATGATTACTGGAAAGACTATTTGGTAGTTCTTCAGATCTATCAGCATTTTGTAAATATCACATTGCAAAGTAACATCTTAAAGCATTTCGTGTAAAATAAACCCCAAAAGAGAAGAGTAAATCCTTTTTGGGGCACAGGTGAAACAGCAGCAGACAAGGGTAGAGAGGAGAAGGCAAAATCACTTTCACTTTCAGAGGACTCTGTTATTAACCATGACAATGGATGGTCAGCTGCAGGGGGGCCTTTCACCCAAGGACTTAGTCATCCCAAATACTCACTATCGTTCAGTTACTATATCCCCAGGCACAGAGAAGAGACAGGTGCAAAGTGCTAAAAGACCCTGACAAAGAAAGCAAAAAGTCAAACTAAGTCCCATACATCTTAAGGCTGTCAAGTCAGTGTTTCATTCTCCAGTGTGAAAGGCCTGAGACAGTTCTAGGAAGGCTGGCCGGCATGTTCACAATCATCACCCCTGAGCGGGCCACGGATCTGTGATGAGGCAAACCACAGGAAGGAGAACAAAAGAGCTAATTTTGCACCCAGCGCAACTCTATGTATGTCCCTGTGAACACTAGCATTTCAAATTCAAAACTGTCACTTTATTAAATTAACAAAAATTGAAGATCTGGTATTTAGAATGCATTAGCTCATCAAAAGGAATTTAAAAGATCCTAGTAAGTATGCTTCCCAGCTTTCTCAGTGACAATTTCTGCAGGGCCGAACACGTCACAGACTAGATCATGCTCAAATAATGGCAACTTTGCTCCACAAATCAGCCTCCCATTGGAAACCACCAGACTGCTTGTGCAAATAAGGAAACACTGAAGTCATGGACATCTTTTTAAATACTTCCTGATCGTAAGTGGCGTGGGATAACAACTTTGTGACTCTAGTGATAACAATTTGCAGGGTGGGGATGGGAGAAATTGGTTCCCTGGTTTTATTGATCTAGTGACAAGAACTGTTTATTGCTACACACTTTAATGGAGAGAGAACCGACAATTTCAATTTAATTTATTGTTATTTTAAAACTGCCTCACCTTCAGGTCTGCTTAATTATCTCAACTTCGGTGAGCCAGTTCTTTTTAATTTCACTTGCATAAGATGCTGCCATAAGCCTGGACATTCATGGTGACTAAGCACAAACATTTTCAATCAACTCCTGGAGGTCTGGATAACATTTGAAAATGAACTACATAGGCTTTAGCCCACAAATGTGTATATTATGATATTCCAGGTTCTGAATAAAATAATAAAAACATGATGCTACATTTAAATAAGTATTCTATAAGCATATCTTTCAATACTTCAAACTTATCAAATAGCAGGACATGCCAAATTATTTTTAAAGTCAGTGGGTTAGTAGCAAAATAGAAATAGAAAAAGACATCTGTAATTGGACCCATATACCCAAACTTGGGTATTACGAAATAATGAAAGAAAATATTTTGGGGAATGGGGAAATTTGAGACCCCAACACCAGTTTAATTATTTACCTTCATTAAATTCAATGGAGGAAAAATGTTCCTGCAGTAGTTTAATTAAAGTATTAGGACAGTTTAGCTGTGCCAATGATATATAAATTTTTAATAGTTCATCTAAATTACACTATTTTCAAGCTTAAAATATCCTCATGAGGAGCCAGTACAGTCTGCCATATTGATTTCATGGGGCATTTTTTAACCCCAGGTTCTTTCCTAGTCTATAATGTATTGAGTACACTGCCAAGAAGGCAATATTTTGAGTGATTAACAATAGTAGTTTTGACTTTAAACTCAAGATTTAAATAACTGAAAAGCTTACATTTAGTATAAGTGGATTTTGCGTAGATACTTCTGTTTTCCCCACTATTACTTAAATTGTTTATAATTTAGCCAGTATGAACAACTTGCTTTTAAAAACTGGCTAATAGTTCAAAGGAGAGAAAAAAATGTGAGGGCGCACACAAGAAAAAAAGTTATTCTAATCCAGAGTAAGAAGGGAAAACACAAACTTTAACTTTTTATTTAGGAACAAGGCACCCAAACACGAAGTTTTAAATCCAGTTACGGAAAGCTGAGAAGCAAGAAAAGAAGAGGGGAAACACTGATGGGGAAAAACAGACTGAGAAAACATAGACAAATATTAATAGGAGAAGAGGGAAGTAGGGGGAAAAGGACAAGAAACAAAAAGGGTGAGGAGAGAAAGACAGAACAAGTCAGAAAGGGAAAGACAGGAAGACATTTGCAGCTGCAAAGACCCCTGCTCCAACACAGAGATACCTCAGCCAGACTCCGATTAGTTGCTGCAGTCCCCATTCCCTCTTGTCCTCATGTACTGGACAGGGTCGTCAAGACACTGACTCTTCAAATTCCCTCTTCTTGGCAGCAATCTCATCTCTCAGCCAGGCACACCCCCCACAAACACACACACATCCTATAACAATCCCTGCTTTCCTGCTGCCCAGAAGCCTTCCCGGAAGAACTGGGCTTGTGCTGAGCCATGATGATGCCAAGGAAAGCACAAAGAACATCCGAGAAGCATGATATGGTTACAATGACTAACTGGAACTACAAGAGCAAGGATTTATATTGGTCTCACTAATGGATCCCCAATACCTGGAAGAGTGACTAGCTCAGAGTAGGTGCTCAATAAATATCTGTCTAATGAATAAAGAAGAATGGCTTGTTCATGAGCCTATTTGACAAGACCAATCTTAAAGGAGTAGAGGATTCATGTTTGCTGATGAGGGATGGATAGTAAATAAACCTCTGTTTTATTTTGGACATTTCAAATCAATGAAATCATATTGTCTGTGGCCATTTGTAGTTTGTTCTTTCACCTAGCATAATGTTTTCAAGATTCATCCATGCTGTAGCATGTACTGGTGATGCTGAAGAACATTCCACTACACGGACATACTACATTTTATGTATCGATTTATCAGTTGGACACTTGGGTTGTTTCCACTTTGGGGCTACTATGAATAATTTTGTGAGAACATATGTTTTCAATTTCCTTGGGTATAAAACTAGGAATAGAATTGCTGGGTCATACCTTAAACCTATGTTTAACTTTTTTGAGGAACTGGCAGGCTGTTGTCTTTCAAAGTGACTGCACCATTTTACATTGCCACCAGCGGTGTATGAGAGTTCAAATTTCTCCATATCTTTGCCAACACTTGTTACTGACAATCTTTTTTATTATAGCTAACCTGGTGGGTGGCAGTGGGAGCCACCCAAGTTTAAAACCAAATGAGAGCATGATAGAGGAATCAGGCAAATGGAGATGAAAATATCATCTTTATTTTTTGATAGAGCTATATCGGAGGTGTGGCTTAGTTTAGAATCCACTGGGCCTGCTAATGCTGCCCTTGAGTTGGCCAGACTTATCCGCCCAGGCACTGACATCATGGGACAAACTCAGGCCCCCTCACTCTAGTTAGAGCATGAAAAAGTACAGAAAGTTCTCTTCCTATAGGGACATAGATCCCACAAGGAAAAGGGAGAAAGGGACTGTGTAGTACATGCCCAATTCTTTTTCCCATCAGTTATGTCATTGTCTTCTCTTGGGGAGGAGTGAGCAACTATACAGGCAAGACCAGGGGTGAGACAATAGAGCAGGGGAAAATAGATCTTCTCCAGCCAATAATGTTAAAGACTAATCAGGTAGAGTGAAGTGGAGGATGAGGGCCACTGCATCTATCTCTTCAGTCTTACACTGTTGGCCAGGTGGTGGTTCCTTTTATAAGTAGAGGAGAAAACAAATTACTAGTAAAGTAGTGATCAATGAAAGGGAGGGGTAAGGGGTATGGTATGTAAAAAAATTTTTTTTCTGTTGTCTTTTTATTTCTTTTTCTGAATTGATGCAAATGTTCTAAGAAATGATCATGATGATGAATATGCAACTATGTGATGATATTGTGAATTACTGATTATATACGTAGAATGGAATGAGAATATATTAAGGATGTTTGCATTTCTTGTAATTTTTTTAATTAATAAAAAATTATTTTAAAAATTACTAGTAAAGAACTTAAAATGTGCATGAATGGCTTACCTAAAGAGGATTTAACAGAATAGGTTAAGTTTGAAAGGTACTGCTACACTCACACTATTACATTGGTACTTAGTTCTTTTATAAGAACTGGAACGCTAAAAATTAACTTATTTTAATCAGTAATCAAGAAAGCTGATCAACAAAGTAGTTTTTAATTGTATACTACATGCAAAGCACTGAGCTAGCACTCTTAATAAACGCTGTTGGCAAAGTATACTACTATAAAAAATGAAATTTGTATGGGATATGTGGTTAACATCAGCCCAAATTCTGGTAATCACATAAAAAGAAAAAAATTACTTGACTGAAGTAGGCAATCAATTATAGAACAAAGTTTCTTCCATATGTGTTTTACAGACATGGAGCACCTGTTCTACATTATGTACTTCAGTTGCTGACCTCGCTAGTCCCTATATTTGCTTCACATGGAAGAAAGCCCTTTCAACCCACTTTGTCCAGTAAAAGTAAAAGCCTAACACATTAGTCTCTTCTTAGCTAGAAGTGGGAAGTAAGGAGGAACTTGGCAGTGCTGAAGGTGGGAAAACTTAAATAACCTTCCAAGTGTGGAATCATCATTTTGATTGACACCAGTTTCCAGAATATTTTAAATGTCCACAGTTACCATTAACTCGAAGCCAAATAGGCTATTAGTGATTCTGTTCCCTTCCAGTTGTGTCAATAATACTGATTATGTATCTGTGTGTTTTGGGTGCATGCATTTTTGTCTAAATAACTTTAGATCTTGGAAAGAATGGCTGCATAATGTGTAAAAACAGTCTATCTAACCTAGGCATTCTTACATGTTCATTTCCTTTTCTGGTACTCTGTCCAAAGATTTTCTCAAATAACCTGAAAGGCAATGTGAAGTGTTTCTGTTGTTGTTTCTAGTGCTTGGGCAGGTATAATGGCAGTGGGAATGTGAATTTATACTAACTTGCGGAAAGTAAAATTGTAAGTATGCACCACAAACCTTTAAAAATGTATCAACACTTTGATCCAGAAAGTCCCCTTCTCGGGATTAATCTGCACACAAGTATTAAAGAGGTGTTCAAAATGTGTTAGCATGGGAAAAAAAAAGATGTGTAGGCAAGGCCTTTCCTACAGCATGATTTGCAATAGTGAAAGACTGGAAGCAACCTCTATATCCATTACGATGAGATTTTTAAACAAATTACTAGCAAATGGACCATAAACAATTTTACCCAGTTTTTAAAAATAAAGGTTTAGAAGATTATTCAAAGGCATAACAAAATTTGGTTTATAATTTTCTTACGTTAAAAGTCCTGTTACAAGATAATGCGCATATCATCTTGATTTTTTTATTGTGGATATAACTATGAACACACAAAAAACAAACTACTACCACTAATTCTTTCATTTATATACAAAGGAATGAAGTTTGGGCATAGGAGCTGTTTGGAGAAAAGAGGTCATAAATGAGAGAAGAGCAATGGACACAAAAACAAACTGCAATGAACAACTGCAGGTGGCTTCTCTTGCTGCAGTTGAAATACCCTTTGTTTAAAATTGAGTTACAGCGGATACCAGATTTGGAGTGTCTTACTAATGACAAGTCCTCCCTTTTGGGACCTAAAATGACCTCTGGAGGCCAATTAGCTACTCTGCTTCTTAAAAAAACAATGAACTTCTTAGTGGGAAGTATGGATAGGGTTACCACAGTCTATAAAGGTGGCTCACTGCTGAGCCCACGAAGTCCTCAGGTACTCTTTTGGACTCTAGACTCATGACTCAGCATCCGCAGTAGTCACAGTGCTGGCACAGCTGCCAGTTGCATTGGTTTGTACAAATGTCAGGGAGCACTGTTACTAGGCTTGATTTAGCATTTCTGCTCACTTTCCACAACATTAACTTTTAGGGAGATTCGACAAATCCCAAGATGCAGCCTAAGGCAAAAACTGATAGAACGGTAAGTATAATTTATGGACATTCTTAACCTGTGCCATAAAATTCAAAGGCTGGAACACACATCAAATTACAAATTTACCCACTGCTAATTGCACAGTTATGAACTCTGAGAAATGCCATGGCCCCTGGGCAGTATTTGCAATTAAGTCCACCTATAAATATTTGTTGAGAGGCTGTCAGTCTGAAAGTCTCGGCTCTCTATGCCTCAACACTCAGCAAGTTTCCAAACATGAAAGGTGCCACTTTTATGTCGACACTCAGCAGTAATCTAAAGAAAAAATACCCAATAATGTTTCAACACATTGTTTTGTTTTTTCTGTCTCTCCCATCCCATGCCCCTGGTATCTGTGGACATCCCTCTGGATCAGTGGAATTTTGCTGATGCCCTAAACATCAGTTTCTTCCTGTAGCCATCCCAGGGATTTCACCTTGACTGGTAGAAACCACTATGTTCCTTACAAATTCAAATAACCTCTCTTGCCTTCATGCCCACCCACTTTCTCTTTATCCCTTACAAAGAGAACGAAAGTTAACGTCCAACGAAAGGTGATCAAGTACCCAATTAACTTTATATTACATGGCTTGGGAGCTTTAAGCAGCTTTATCTGTCCTCTCTCTACCTCAATTTCTTCATTTGTGGATGAGGAATAAAAATGCCCACCTCACAGAGCTGTTGTGAAGATTAAGAGGAGAGCACTGCCTAAGACTTCACCTGCGCTCCGCCCTTCGGCATACTTGGGCATGTCACTTGAACTAAATAATTACTCTAATAGCTCACCTGGTCTTATAACCCAGATCCTGTGACTATGAGCTTGGTTCTCCTATACCCCACCACATTAAGTGTCATCTGATATGGGGCTTAAAGCTCCTAATGTCACTCATGTAAGATGCTATATGTATAACCGACACAAAAGACATTATCACTTTGTTGACTTTATGTAAGACAAAATCTCTCATGTTATCTCAAACACTTCTACATTTTAATAAATTTCCCCTCATTAAACATATTACCCTTGTATAAGAAGATAAACGATTTTTTTGAGAAGCGATCAAAATGCAGTGCACCCTGAAAAGTTCTGTGATTAAGGATTTCTCTGCACTATTAACCGTACCTTAGAGTATTGCGGTTTTCCATTTTCATAGTGAATCTCCACATAATCAGACGACAGCAAACCACTATGAAGGAAAGAAAATAGAGTGATTTCTGCATCTAAGACACTCAGAGGTTTAAAAATAATCAGCTCAATAAATGGATATGAGCGGCATGCAAACCACAAATAGCTGCAGTCCACAGTTCGTACAGAAACACATTCTCATCAAGGGTCTCAACGTATCCAGTGACAAATCACTCCCCAGTCTGTTACAAAGACAAGACATAGATAAGGGAAGACTGAACTCCTTTTATAACACTACCCATCATTTGATTGATAAGTTAATTTATACGGGACAAACTAAAAGATAGGTAGCAAGATACAGGGCCTATAAAAACAACCTGAATGGAATCTCACAAAACAGTAACTGTATAGAACAGGTGTCAGTAAACCTTTTCTTCAAAGGGCCAGCTAGTAGATATTTTAGGCTTTGTGGGCCACAAGGTCACTGTCCTAACTACTCAAATCTGCCACTGTATCACAAAGCAGCCACCAGCAACGCATAAACAAAAGAGGGTGGCTGTGTTCCAACAGGACTTTGTTTATGCACACTGAAATTTAAATGTTATGTAATTTTCATGTCATTAAATATTATTCTTCTTTGATTTTTTTCATCCATTTAAAATTTTAAAAATACTCTTAGCTTGCAGACTGTACAAAATCAGGGTAGGCCAGATTTGGCCTTTGGGCTGTAGTTTGCCAATTCCCACTTTGGAACAATGGTTAAGATACAGACTTTGAAGTCAGACAAGCCAAGGTTTAAAATCTGGCCCAGCCCCTTATCGGTGGTGTGATTATGAGGACATTATTCAACTCAGTTCTTACTCGTGTCAAGTGAAGATGATAAGAGACAGAGTCTCATGAGATGCTGTGAGGGTTAAAACAAAACCACACATATGCAATGCCTAGCACAGATGCCAGCACTGAGTAAGTGCCCAGTAAAAGGTATTGGGGCTGACCCTTTTATAATTATAATTCCATTTCTAAAACACATTTCTCCCTCCACAACATGGGAAATGCAAAATACGGGCCTCCTAGGGAGTACTGGACTGTGTTAGGCATCTGGGTTCCATTTGGACACTGTCACTAGGAATGCTGAATACAAGAGTGATAATTCAGGTTTACTGACCACTTACTATGTCCTAGGCATGGTTAAAAGGTATTAACCCATTTAATCCTAATGACAACTGCAGAACAATAGGGGATTTCACTAGAAACCAGATGTGTACCCTTTCTGCCTTCTTTTCTGCTTCTACAAAAAAAAAGGGCTGGAATAGAAGACACCTCGGGTCCCTCCCTGCTCTGATGTTCTGATTTTCTATAATTCTGGCTAACCATAGGTTTCTTGCTAGAAAACTTTGAAACTACTTCTTTAACAGAAGTGCAGGAGGATCGAATGATGTTGCATCATTTTGCCAAACATACCTGATTTAGTTCTAAATGACCCAATGCAAAGAGCTAGAAAAGACAACTCACAGCTGGTCCAATGAGGGTTACTGGAAACCTTGCGCATGCGCCCTGCCTGGTTTCCTGTACGAGCCAAGGACAACCTTTACAGCCCAGAAATAAAGTGGACGCTTATACCTTAGGCATGTTTGCCTCCTGAAATTGCTAATCAAATGCATATTTATTGATGGTTCCACATGGGAAACTAAATTACGGTCAATCTACTCATTCTCTTTTAAAAGCCTAAGATGTAGTAAAAGTAATGACAAGAGTTCACTCTATACGCCTGAGAATACCTGACAGGGTGCAGAAACTTCTTTCATTTCTAGTTAATTAAGTCAGCTTCCAGCACCATGAATATACATAAACAGAGTTAACATTTCTCTGAGGAATTCTTCCCCCATACCAAGAGGCAGAGAGGTTTCACTAACTGCATTTCTAATGACCTCTCTCTATAGGTAATTCATTATTTTCAAAATTCTCAACCACACAATCATTGAAGCATGTCTGAGAGTTAAAAACAAAGCTATTTTAGACCACTATTTTAGCCTGTAATTGCCAGAGCCAATTATAGCATCCTAACCATTAATAACCAAATCTGATAAAGGTCACTTGATCCTAGTTTCCCCTTTTTAAGGGCCTCTTCCCACATGGACATACATATTTCTAGTAATCTACATTTGAGAATCTTAAAGAAAGAAAAAACTGTTACTTTTCTGGGAGCCTGTGTCAGACACTGAGATGGCCTCGAAGCCTCTTTAGTCTGGCCACTGCCACTCCATTCCTTTACCCCCTATAAATAGCTCGAATCCAGGTTTGCTTCTTCCTTTCCTCCCATCTGATCAAAGCAATCCCTCCCTTGACACCATTTCTTTCCTCATTAGAGCTTCCCTAGTGCCTGGTTTAATACCTAGTACCTAGGAGGCCCTTGATCAATATTTGTGGAATGAGCGAATATTCACCAACACCTACATATGCCAGGCCCCTTCCATGCACTGGGAAGGCGTGCTGAAGAATGCAACTCACTGCAATTGAAGCTAAGCAAAATCAGCCCAAATGTTTCAGATGAGTCACCACGCCTTCACAGATCATTTGTAATCTCCCTGAAAGTGTAATTAATGCCCACTAAAATCTAATCGAGCTCATTATAAAAGTCTTGAAGGAATGGTGAAATAGCAGACCTTTGAGTGACTGACAGGGACACTGAAAAATAAGAAGGGAGTAGTTCAGTGTGTGGTGGTGTGTCTCCAGCCCCACCCAGCAGAATAAGAACAGGTCATCTGTATCTCCGTAGGCTTGAAGATAAGTTGTCAGACAACCCTATGTGAGGATGTACTCTAAGTCCTTTCTTCCACCCCTGAATGTCTACAGTTTCATTAGCAGAATTAGCTGTTGGGATAAGAAATGTTCTGACATGCCAATACGGATCCATTTGGCAACTGTGGCCCCAAGCATAAGTTGTCATTTTGCTTTATCGATTAGCCACTTGGGAGCCTAGTTCTGCAGAGCCCAAAAATTCCTGCAAAAACTGGTAAAAGGGAGTCCCTAAACATCCTAAGTTTTGAAATATGCATCCCATTTCTAATAATGTACAAAAAAGCTATACACTATGGCTACTGCAACGTTTACAACATAGGTGGTCCAGTGAAAGAGAGGTGGCCTTTAGAGACAAGGGTTAAGGAAGTTCAAAGCCAGGTGGAAGAATCAGTAAAGATTCCTGAAACCATGGCCTCTGCAATGTCATGATGAACCTGCAGCATCAAGGTCATGAAAAGAACATGAGGTCTGGAGTCAGGCTGAATGTGATTTTATTAAAAATATGAAGGATAAGAGTAAGCATCTGAAGATGGGGAATTCTAAGAGCAAGAGTATGGTAAGGCTATTAAAACGTGGTAAAGGAGCAAAAATAAGGTCAATGAGGGGGATTGTAGCAGAAATAATGTGATGTATCCCCCAAATTCCATTTCATTTTCCCTTCTTGGCATGGTAAGATTACATTTCACAGCTTCCCCAGAAGTTAGGTTGGGGCTAAGAGACTGGATCCTGGCTAATGAGGTATAGAAGAAGTGATGTCTGCCCCACTAGCATGGCCATTTAAATCCCCACATGTTTATCCAAGCTCTCTCTTCCATGACAACCCTGGAAGCCATGTGATCCAGATGGCACAGCCACAAGACTGACGCGGCCTCGGTTCCTGGGTCATGATCTGGAGGACAGCTGACCAGGAGAGCCCTTCAACTTGTATTTAATTATAATGTGGGTGAGAGAGAAAGTATTTCTGTGTAAAATCTCAGACTTCATGCTTATTACTAAAACATAGTCTAACTTATACTGACTGGTTTCAGGATTTAGCACCAAGAAATTTTTTCAGAATTTATGTTCAAAAGAATTTCAGAATTATCAACAATTATGCAAAGAGAGATGCTATCATATCTAGGCAGTGGAAGAGAGAGAGAGAGCTTTGCTTTGAGAAGATTTTGCCCATATATATATATATACCCATATACCTCACAGTATATATATATATATGTATATACTGCACAGCATGTGTGTGTGTGTGTGTATCACTAAATGTGTATATACACACATCTAGTGATAACAAATGCTAGTTACTGTGGAGGGCCTTGACATGAAAGGGCTTCAAACATAATGATACTGTGCAATGAAGCACAATGCCCATGCCATCTTTACACTAGAAACTTCTTATTCCTTTTATACACATAAAGTATTTTAAATTCATTGGAAAATTAATTTAAATTTAAATTTCTTTCTCTCTTAATAAGCGGTAATTAAGAGAGAAAAAATTTTAAGCTCAATACAAGTTCATACAAGCTTATAATCTTATGATTATACTCCTGTCCTTATATTGCTTTCCTTTTCTAAAACAATACTTTAAAAATTAAGACAAATTTTCAATTGCCACTTTTCTAAGGTTTTAAGAAAAAGTTAGATTCATTCCACCTAAAAGAGTTTCATATCAAAAGCTGTTTCAGTTAGAAAATATATTATTCCCTTAGATGTAAACTAAAATACAGTAAGATTTTTAAGCTATGTTAAGCGATTGCAAGCATGGAGAGGTGGGGATTTAAGAATGTAGAAATGATATGTTATGTGGGTTAAAGAAATTATAGGTTGAGTAGAAGCTTTGTGTTATGTCAGACATAGATGGCATGCAAGGCAAGGGTGGAGAATATGGGCATATTTCAGAGGCAGGGAGCTGTGGGCGAGAACGCGGCTAGCATGAGTAAGATGTAGGGGGTTAAGCCTCTTTCAGGGTCCCCACGGGAATTTAATGACTTGCTCCACAACGTGAGAGGTTGCAGGAGGAATTTCAACGTGTAGGCACTCCTGCATCTCATAGGAGATGGGACCCCCATCTTAACCTCACAAGGTTAAGGAAACACTTGAATAATAAGAACAGTAAACACAGGCAGGACTGCAAGTTATAAGATAAAGGAATAAAGAAAGGGGCGGATGTTAAGAGAGAAATGATTAACGAACTTGAGGTGAAATAAAAGTTGAGGGCCCAGCCGACCTGATCAGTCAATGAGGGTAGCTGAGATTTCCCTTCTAAGAAGGTAGTATCAGGCAAGGTACTGAAATTAAGATGTTTCATTTCTCCTCCTCAATTTAAAGCCAGACTTGGAATCAGACCATATGATGTGACTCGCATGATCCCAGTTGTACATCAGTAATTTTGAGATTCCAGTAAGACTCAATCATAGTTACTCTCACAGTTCAGTTATGAAACAAAATTTTAAACACAGGGAAAACTGAATCCAAATAATGATGGCACACCTTTTGCAAAAAGTCACACGATGGCTCAGATTTCAAAGCTAATAATGAAGTCAATATAGTTTATTGAATATTAATAATTTGGGTTTTTTTCTCATATGCCCAATATGATTTATATTAACCAGGCATTACACACAGTGAAGGTGGGGAATGAATGTGGATCCATTATCAACCTTGCCTTCCAGGAGCACTGTCTAGAAGAAACAACTCTTCTCCAAGAACAGTAGTTGCCACATCCTAGGACAAGAACATCATACTTCTTTCACTTTCCAATCTGTACAGAAAATAGATTATTTATGTGTTTATATAGTGTTCACCATTGAAAATGGTGAAAGGAACAAAGAAAGAAATCAAGGGAAAAACTATCAAAGATAATAAGAGTTAAGTAAGTGACTGTTACAAGATAAATATGCAAAAATAAAATACTTTCCTATGGACACCAGCAAAAACAGCCTAGAAATAATCAGGGTGAGGGGTGTGGAGTTTGTATTAACAATGACAACAACAACAAATTTCAAAATGCACACACACACACACACACACACACATATAAATCAACCGAGGCTAAATATGGGTTTAAATAAATGTGCCGATATATGTATATGAAGTAAATTGCAAATCCTTACTAAGAAAAATAAAAGAGTTCAGAACAGAATGAATCATAGTCCCTGATTCTCTGTGGGAACACTCAACGTTATAAAGATGTCTATTTCCTTCACCTACTCTATTACTTTGATATAATTCCAAGCAAAATCTCAGAAAGTTATTTTAAACTTGAAAAATGATTCTAAAGTTCTTTAACGATAAATGTTTAAGACTAGCTAACCATTGTTCAAAAAAAGAAGAGTAAAAAAAAAAAAAGAAAGAAATTAAAATGTTCAGCTAGCAACTAAATATACAGATTATTGGACTGATTAGATAGACAGCCCAAAGGGTAGACTGGGAAGCCCAGAAAGAAATTTAAGTCATTTAAAAAATAACCTTAACATATGATAATAATGTGATTTTAATTTAATAGAGAGGAAAATAAATATATTCATGATAAGTGACTGAACACTTGGGGAAAGAAAGCCAAATCCCTATATCACATGTTATACCAAACTAATTCTATTTGCATTAAAGGTATATAGGTTTTTAAATGAAGCCATAAATTTACTATAAAAATGCAGCCGAATGCTAGGGAAGAGAGAGGGCTTTTTAAACATATTATGCCCAAATGTTACAGAGAAGATAATTGATACTATAAAAAAAATTTTAACTTCTATGATTAAAAAAAACTTAATAAAAATTTCAAGGTAAACTGAGAAAAATATGGAAATGTGTGAAAAACAAACGGCTGAGAAAAAAATATAAGGAATCCTTAAAAACCAAAACCAAATATAAACGATCTAAGATAAAAGTGGGCAGAGGGCATGGGAAGGTGATTCACAAAATAGAATTTACAAAATACAATCCATGGAAAGCAACAAATACTAATGGCAATCAACCAAATAGAAATGTACAAATATTCTAGTAATACCAGACTTGTAAATTAGAAAGTCATAAGAGACCATCTTTCCCCCAACAGTTTAGAAAATAAAAATGAATGCTAGTAGCCTGTGTTGACAAAGGGGTAGAAAAACTGGCACTGTACACATTACTGATGGGAACGTGAATGGATGTGCCATTCTAGGAGGCGATTTGACAATAGGTAGCAAAAGTCCTAAAAGCATGTTCACCCTTTAATCCACAAGTTCTATTTCAAAGAGTTTTCTGAGGAATTAATGAACAAGAGCAAAGACGAATAGGATGGATGCATGGATCTAGAGAGAGAGATATACACATGCATTTGCACATACACGTATAGACAGATACACACATACATATGAATATGTGTGTCTATGTACATTCATATCTCTATGTACACATACATATACTTACACAGACTATTCTTTACAGATGATGTAGATATGAATAAGTTTATATGTGCTTTTACACATGCTTGAAAAGACATTCACAACATCATTAAATGAAAAATGCAAATGAGAGAATGCCGTGTTTGATAATTTTTTAAAAGTATGTTTCTATGTGTATAGTCACACATATGGAAAAAATGTCTGGAAAGATATACAAAATTTAACATTGGTCCATTGCTTCCTATGTTTCAAAGGCTTTTATTTTCATTCTTTTGGTTACCTGTATTTCCTAAAGTTTTTACAATGAATACATATTACCTTTTTAATAAGAAGCCATAATACAAGCTACACTTTTTAAAAGGAAGTATAGCTCCTTTGAGAAAGAAATTATTTAATTATTGACTAATTTCAGGCCCAGGAAAGGAAAGAAGCCATAGGCATTTGTGACAGCACCACTAATGGAGGAGAGAGCTGCTCGCGCCCCAGACTGCCTCTCCCTCCCCTTTCAGTGAAAGCACTTCACTGAATGTCTGCTCCGCTGGAGGGAGTGGGTGAGGACAGAAAAAGAAACAAAATGCAGTTCCTACCCTCCAGGTAATTATAATCTCATGGCTAAAACAAGACAAGGGAATATGCACTCTAATAATATAAATAATAAACAAAGCAGCAAGCATCCCCCAAAGGGGAAATGAATTTTGACAAATATCTAGGGACTCCTTAATAAAGAAGCAAGGCATGAGCAGGATCCATGACACAATTCAGATAGGGAAATATGAGCAGGAAAGAGCAGATCATGTGCACAGGGGCCAGTGTGTACAAACACATGAGACAGGAAAATGCAGGGGGCATATTCAGGGAATACACCTAGAAGTTCAGTTTGGTAAAGCATAAGGGGGAATAGTATTGAAAAGGCAGGCTTGGGACCAGACAAGCACACACGCTTACGCAAGGTGCTGGAACTTTCCATGGAAAGGACACACTGGGTCCAGGAATTCAGAACACAGAAGGTCAAAACAGCCTTCCGTATAGCCACCTTAATGGTGGCTCAGAGGCAGAATTTTCATCTGCCATGCCCGAGACCCAGGTTCAATTTGCCCATGCCAAAAAAAGAACCCTCCTTATAGGACATGAAAGCAAATGAGAGGTGCATTTTATGCCCACAGAAGGTGCAAAGACTTCACAGCCTGGGAAAGTCTGAATGCAGATAAGGTTCTTTTTTACTGGGTCAATTAAAGCCAGCAGCAGAGTAATTAATGTTAGCAGCAGGAGAGAACAGCAAGAGATAAGCAAAGAAACGGAGAAAAGGCTTTTCTACATATGAAAACCTGAAGCTTTAATTTTCCTTCACTCATTCAATTAATGGCTGAAGACTTCATGAGGAGAAAAAAAGAAAGCAGTTTAAAGAAATGATTGACAAAGATTGAAGATTGTTTAATTTTTATATTGTTTCTAATTTTTACTCTAAATTAAAGGCGTTGACCCTTACATTTTTATACAAATGTCGGTGAACACTTTGTAATTGCATGCTGTTTTAATAGTTAAAGAAAGAGCAAACTTTTGGTAGAACAATCAC
Organism: Tamandua tetradactyla; assembly: GCF_023851605.1. Classification (NCBI taxonomy): domain Eukaryota; kingdom Metazoa; phylum Chordata; class Mammalia; order Pilosa; family Myrmecophagidae; genus Tamandua; species Tamandua tetradactyla. Next base: position 181,875,896 of record NC_135329.1, on the reverse strand, counting down.
AATTATCTTACCATGTGCTCTCCTGCTTTCTTTTCTTGCCCTTCCTAAAAAGAGGCTAACCCTCTAATTCCCCTGTGCACACCCACAGCATGAGCAAACAGGACAGAAGGCATCTATAGAGCGAGCCCACAAGTGATAGGCTGAGGACAAATGTATGCCGCCCCAAAGAGGAAAAGGCACGTGAAGCTGTGACCCTAAGCAGAAACTAACCCTGTAAGCTCTCTGCAATCATGGAATCTTATATATATAAACCCAGGGCATTCAGAGACAATAACCACTCTCCTTGTTCCATACGTTTAAGTATCACAGCGTAGCAATCAGAAACACACTTCCACAGCAATATCAAACCAATAGAGCAGATAAAAACACAACATAGAAAATACAAAAAAGGAAGGAGGAGAAGGAAGATGAGAACTTTTTAATGCTCTCCTCATGCAAGTGCAAAATCACTTTCCTAAAAAATAGCACCAATGCTTTAAAATTACTGTTTAGAAAAATTATCATCAAATGCATCCAACCTTTTGAACACATTTCACAGCATTAAAAAATTATTCAATGGTAGGTACAGAATTTCTTTCTGGAGTGTAAATGCAATGAATGCGACTAATTATATACTTAAAATAGCAAATTTTATATTATATATATGAAAAAAATTTGAATATTATTCATTGACCTTCAATTAAGTTAAAAAGTCATGATTTCCTAAAGCCAATTTCTCTAGACAAAATTAATTTTTCATTTTTCCAAATTACATACGATTTCAAAATAATAACAAGAAACAGACTTCGGAAAATTACAGTATTTTTTGAAAAACCACCATTTGTCTGTAGCTTCTCTGGGAAGGTAATTTCTCTAAGCTAGCGTGCATTTTCACATTCAGTGTAGTTTATGAGAGTAATAATGGAGCCTTTTTTGTTTTGCTTACTGTTATAACTTCCATTCCAAGTAAGGGAAGAGTACTTCAAATAATCAGCTGTGGGTATGCTAGGTGACTTCTGGCAGACTTTTTGAGAATGGTGCTGAAAGAAGTTTCATCGTATTCCCTATCTGTAAAGCAGAGCTTTATAATTTTTTCCTAATTATACATATTTCTATGCACCTCAAACAAAACCAAAAACAACTTTGATTTCTAAAATGTAAAGTGGTAATTTATTTCAACAGATTAGATTAATAATTAGCAAAACCACTTTTACAAAAAAGCTAATGATCAAAAGCTGTTAGTTATATTTGCATTACCATCAATTTATTTAAGTGATCAGCTGAAAATCAGATAACACAATCACAAAACCATTACTTGCTGTAACCAAATATAAATTTACAAACTTAGAGTCATATTAACATGGTTTATCATGTAGCTACTAAAAGCCAAGGATAAATGGGACAAATAAGTACTCATCTAGCAAAAGGACCTTATGTTAAGCAAATCTGCTGACATTTGATGTCAGTTTGAAAACCATGTATAAAATAGTGATTGGAGTTGAGTAATCTACTCCAGTCTAATTATAATCTGCAATTTTTGCGTAACACTAGAACAATTTTTATCTTTTAAAAGCTACTCAGATCATTAACTATTTGCATCTGATTTTCTAAATGTATATCTTAAAAATCATTTAAAATAATTTTAGGCAGCCATCTTCATTCTATTTTAATGCAGATAATGTGCCAGTAATAAGGTCAAATTAGAGCAGATAGGAAAACATAGAACAACAAATCTATAAGCCAGAGTTTTAATACACTTTCTATAAATGGGCTTCTCTCCTAGCTAGACCACTTTCATTAAGCTGTTTAAAAACTTTAAGTTCATGTAGAAAATCCTACTTATATTCACTATTAAAGTGTCTCTCAATGTTTGGATCAAAAGCAAAACCTTGGGGATTGGAATTCAGATGATGGAGTGAGATGTTTCAGGGCTCTTGACAGAACTTTTGAACAACCAGCAAGAACTGGCTGAAACATCTTTCTCAAAGCTTCAGAAAATTTTAGTTAAAGAACTGCAGTAACAGACAAATGTCATATCAAGAAAAAAGGTTACTAAGTGGTAGGATCTTGTGTCCTTTGACTTGCCCCACCAAGTATGAATTCCTGGTCCCAATTCCAGAGGGAACAGAGTAATCTTTGCGTACATACTGGGAGCATATGTATCCGGTCCAGTCTGTCTGGTGGTGGCCTGGGGGACTCGCTGTCCCTGCCCTGCCTGTAGAAGGTGGCTCATGGAACTTCTCTATGGAATGCTGTGGGAGAACAGGCAAGTCGTGCTGCCTGGGGCAATGGACATAAAGTGCAGTGCCTGGAATGGTGAGAAAACTGTTTTCTAGTGAAGAGGGGGCATTTGTAACTGTGCAAACGGGAATTTAGAGGGTCACACATGTGCCCAAGACACATGTGCAGAAGGGATGGGGGGGCATCCCTATGTTCTAGCCTGGAGCTAAACTCATTATATGAGTAAGCTCTAAAACAAAGCACTCCCACCATTCCAACTGCAAAAGATGTTTTCCTTTTTTTTTTAGCTCCTGGCAATCAAGGAAATCTCTGTCACCACAATAGTTGAATATAAGCTTAAAGAACAGAGTATAAATTCCAGCAATAACACACTAAAATCTCAAAATGTCCAAGTTTCAACAGAAGGTTACTAAGCATACAAAGAAACAAGAAGTAATGACCCAGGCAAAGGATAAAATTAAAGCATGAGAAAACATCAATAAGGAGGACCACACCTGGGCCATAACAGAGAAAAACTTTTAAAAGATGTTCCTAAATATGCTCAAAGAGTTAAAGGAAAAAATGGACAAATGACTAAAGAAAATCAAGGAAATGATAGAGGAATGTGAAGAGATTACCAGTTGAGTGACAGAAATTATGAAAAGGAACCAAACTAAAGACTACACTATAGAAATTAAAAATTTCCTCAAGATGTTGAGGAACAGAAGAAAAAAATCAGAGAACTTGAAGACAAGACAATTAAAATCTTTTAGTCTGAGGAGCAAAAAGAAGAAACAATGAAAATAAATTAACAGAGCCTGAGGAAAACATGGGATACCATCAAGCGCACTAATATATGCATTATGGGAGTTCTAGAAGGGGAAGAAAGAAAAATAAGGACAGAAACAACATTCAAAGACATAATGGCTGAAAACTTCCCTAATTTATCAAAAGACATGACTATACACACTCAAGATCTCCACGTCCATGAACTCCAAGCAGGATAAACCCAAACAGACCTACACCATGGCATATTATAATCAAGCTATAGAAGGACAAGGAGGAAGAGAGATTTCTGAAAGCCACAAGAGAGAAGCAACGTGTCACATATAAGGGAACTTCAAAAGATTAAGTGCTGATTTATCATCAGAAACCATAAAGACAAGAAGGCAGTGGGATAACATATTTAAAGTGCTGAAAGCAAGGAATTCTATACTCAACAAACCTGTCTTTCAAAAATGAGGGAGAGGGCAGGCCACAGTGGTTCAGCAGGCAGAGTTCTCGTCTGCCATACCAGAGACCTGGGTTCAATTCCCAGTGCCCGACCATGCCAAAAAAAAAAAAAAAAAAAAAAAAAAATGAGGGAGAGATTAAGACATTCCCAGATAAACAAAAGCTGAAGGAGTTCATCATCACTATACTGGCCTTACAAGAGACACTAAAGACTTCTGCAGGCTGGAAGAACAGAATAACATTCAATAAATTGAAGTCACACCAATAAATAAAGATCTCTGGAGAGGGTAACAACATGGTTAAATATAAATACCAGTATTATTGTATTTTTGGTTTGTAACTCCATTTTTTACTTCATATACAATCTAAAGGGCGAATACATAAAATGTAATGATAAATTGGTGGTTTGGGACTCATAATGTACAAACATGTCATTTGTGACAAGAACTACATAAAGATAGGACAGAATGGTATAGGAACATGGTTTGTGCATGCTAGTGAAGTGAAGTTAGTAGCAAAGTGTACTGGTTTGCAAATATTGCATACCCCAGAAAAGCCATGTTTTAATCCTGATTCCAATCTTATGGGAGCAGCCATTTCTTTTCATCCCTATTCAAGATTGCAGATGGGAAACTTCGATTACATTTTCTCCATGGAGATGTGACACACCCAATTGTGAGAATTAAATTTTGATTAGATGGAGATGTGACTCCACCCATTTCAGGTGGGTCTTGATTAGCTTACTGGAATCCTTTAAAAGAGAAAACACTTTGGAGAAAGATGGGAATGAGAGAAACAATAGAAGCCTAAGAGCCGACAGAAACTTCGTATCAGTGCTGACACAGATGTGCACATGTAGAAAACAGAGACACAGACGTCAGAGGAGGCTTGAAGCCCAGCAGATGTTGCCGTGAGACGTTAAGCAAGCCAGATCCTGGAGAGGCAGATGCCAGCCACGTGACTACCCAAATGGCAAAGGTCTTCCTAACCCATGGTCCTTCCGTGAATTAAGGAAACCTCTTGTTGGTGCCTTAATTTGGACATTTTCATTGCCTTAGAACTGTAAACTTGTAACTTAAATCCCCTCTTTTAAAAGTTGTTCCAGTTCTGGTATATTGCATTCCAGCAGCTTGCAAACTAACACTCAAAGCAAACAACTTGTCATAGATTTAGAATGTTAGATGTAATCCCAATAGTACCTATGAAGAAAATATCAGAGAATGTACAAGTTCACAGAGAGAGAAATTAGAATACAGGTTGCCAGGGATGGGGGTCAGAAGGAATGGGGGAGTTAATGCAAAACAGATGTGGGGAGTCTGTCTGGGGAGAGGGGAAAGTTTTAGCACTTGAAGGTAAAGAAGGTACCACAATATTGTGAATGTGATTGATTCCACTGAATGGTATGCCTGTGAGTAGCTGAGATGGGAAAATTTATGTTGTAAATATGTTCCCACAATTACAAAAGAAAAAGCAACTAAAGAGACTGACAATCAAATGCAATACATGATCCTGAATGGGCTATAACAAGGGAGGAGGAAAGACTCAAACGGACACACACAAAAAAATCAGAATATAGACTGTAAGCTTTATATCAATGTCAAATTTCTTCAACTTGATAACTGCGCCTAAGGTGGTTAAAAAAGTGAATATATTTGTTCTTAGGAAATGTACATGGAAGTATTAACATTCAAGGAGCAGGATGTATACGAACCACACTGAAGTGTTCAGAAAACGGACTGATAGGTAGGAAGGTAGGTAGGTGGGTGGGTGGGTGAATGGATGGATAAAAAGAATGACACAGCAAATGTGGGAAAATGTTAAAATTGACAGATCTGAATATTGGAGATGAAGGGGGTAGGATTGTAGGGGAACGTTGGAACTCTCTGTATGGGGTTGTATGATTTTTGTAACTGTCCTGTAAGTTTAAAAGTATTTCAAAATGAAAAGTTTTTGTAAAAACCTTTATAAGATTCCCAAGAGGAATCAAATCCCAGAGAGAATGACACAGAAAAAGGAAGAAACTATTCTATTTAGGTCCTTTCAGGGAAACTATTTTTAGTTTCATCTTAAAACCAGACATAGAATCCTGGTGGAAATTAACTGTATATGATCCATAATGGCAAATTCACTGACAAATTAATAAGTTTCAGGGCCATAGTTAGGGTTGGAGATGATGTAGAAGGAGAGAGAGATCCTAAAAGAACTGACTAGCATCCAGAAAAGCCATTCCAATGCTGGCAACTTGAAATATTGGATAGAAATTGGAGTGAACTAGCCAAAGAGAAAAATCCAGAAGCTAACAGTCTGGCAGATTGAAGATTCCATGGAAAAGAGCATATTTAAGAGCTGAAATGTATTTAGAGGCTAGAAATAACACAACACGTGAACATTAGATAAGTAAATAAGATTCTCAAAACCACAGTCCCATAGAAAAGGCATGTATCATTTTGTACCCACACATCTTTGTATACTCACTTATACAGAGTAAGAATTCTAAAAGTTCAGGTGGTGATGAGGCAATCAGGTGAGAGACTCAGAAGAAACAAAAGACAAGACAAGATGGCACACCACACTCCAGACAGAGGAATCCATTGGAACTAGAGGGTTCTAAAGGCAGAGCTCAGTTCTCAGCTAAGCAAGGTGGTGCCTCAGACAGGACATAGCAGGAGCTGGAAGAAAACACCGAGACACAGGCTACTTTGTGCCTCGTTTACAGATAACTATCTACGGAGACAAATGCCAATTCCAGGAATCAGTCCATTAAGAGTGGGAATGTATGGCTGAAAGACTGAAGGCTTGGAGGAGATAGGATGGTAAGTACTCTAAGAACAGTTCTCTTCAATCCTTCTACACTTACACAAAGCTTTATGAAAGGAGTGTGCATGTGTTTGTGTGTGCAGACGGGGGAGAGAGGGGGAGAGAAGAAGAGTGAGAGAAATAGAGGGAGAGAAGGGGAGAAGGGGGGGAGAGTGAGAGATTTCTATTTATAACAAACAGTACGACTTGGAAATGCTGTTGGTACGTATCTTCTAAGATGAGCTGAAGAAGTTGTTCCCCCTTAGACTGATAGGTCTGACACTCAAAACAAGGGTGTTTTGAGTGTCAGTCCACTGAATATTTTCACTATATATGTTTGACCTTTCATTCTACTCTAATTCCAATTTCAGTAAAACAGCATCAATAACTGAAACCGTTCAAGAGGGTTAATTTTTCTCCCTGAGCCCCCTCTCAATACTAAACTGCTTTTTTATAGAATGTTAGGACTACATGCACACATATTTTCTTTCTGAAAATTCTATTGGTATTGCTACTTTGTTAGTGTTTTTTATTTTGTTTTTGTTGGTTTCATGGGAGAAGTGGCAGAGGACATAAAAATCCCAATTCTCCTACACAAGATTCAGGCTAGAGCTTACCTTGGGTAGGGGTTGGGAGTGGGAGATGTGACTGTGGAGGGACACACAGAGAGCTTTTTACAAAGTCCTACTTCACAACCTGAATGGAGGGTATATATGAATGTTCATTTTATTATTATTCTTTAACATGTACAAATATATTTTCTACTTTTTAGGTGTATATTTCATCATTTTAATAAGTTAGAGGAAAAATAACCTAAAATATGTATAGGTAATTGATACAGAAGAGCCCAGTCCAACCCCGATGTTAAATTTTTTTTATTAAGACAAATCGAGCCAGATATGGCCAAGGAAAAAGCATCTAGAATTAGAAAGCTATCACTACCAAGACCAGAGGGGGGGGAAATCTCTAAAGAACATGTGGGAGGTGAAAAGCACAGACAGAACAAAAGGCAACTTTCTCCTTCTCTATAAATAGCAGGCTTATTAGGCCATTTTTAGACTCCAGTGTTATGTAGGAGTCCATTTCTATTAAAAGAATAAAACTTAGAAAGGAAAAGAAGTTCTTAGAGGATACCAAAGTATGGAAAAGAAAAATTCAGAAATTTAACCAAAGAATAGACCAGACAGAATTTGAACTATATAACTCTTTATTACCAAAATATTTCACTCTCAAGTGGCAAGTTAGCATCCTATAGCCTTCATTAGAATAATCTACAAACATAAACTTATTTTTTTTTTAAATTCTTGTTTTCAAACCAGAACTGTCATGGCTGGAAAATGCCAATCTCAGTTATTTTAATAATCATTCAAAAACATATTTTTTAATTCATCATAAAACCTTAAACTTTCCCTTTCTCAAGTCTTCATTCTCACGTTTTGTATTAAGAGATTATTTTTGTGTATAGAAAGGTGGAGTTCATGGGTGATAATACAAGCCACAGGTCTATGAAAAAAAACAAGCCCTAATAATCCTCAACTACACTAAGGTAGACTCAAGTTATACAGTACAGACCACTTCTATCTTTTTTTAATCAACAAGATACAATGCGTTTCAGAGTTCCTATTTTTTGTCCTAGAAACTATATTACAGTGTTATAAAAATTAGAACACCCAATGATTCTGAAAAGGGTTACTGTAGGAGTGTTTTCATATGAATGCCTAGAGGGTCAGATCAGTATTACAACTCTAATTTTATACACAATTTTTAAGATCCTGAAGCCACGTAATAGCACTATGATTCATAGTATCTAAAAACCAGACCACATTAGTGAGGACGTTATTGAGATGGCTAATAATTAAAACACACACACTAAATTGTAATCCAAATCAAAAAAAGATGAGTGAAGTAATAGCATGAGACTTTTTTCCCACGCCTCATGCCCTATCATTCCTATAGTTACTAGAAATGCATTTTATTTTGTTTATACTTTGAAAGGATGGTAAACAGTTTGTTTTTAAAAATTAAAAGATAATTAGAACTTTTTAGCTCATAATTTCATGCTTTAATTCTTTTATCTGAACTTAAGACATTGGATCATTTTCCAGAGTTGTATCAATTTCTAAATTTCTCCCCAGGTATCATTTGAAACTATGTCTTAAATATCCTAAATCACAATCATTTCTACCTATTATCTGATAATTCATCTAAAGTTCCTAGTCAATAGACTTTCATTGCTTCTGAGTCATCCATTCTATAAGTTCAAGCTACTGTCACTTAACGTAAGTAAGAAAAATATATAATGGTTAAAATACTTCCAAGGACTGAGGATCCTTCCCACCTTCTCATTTTGGGTCTTAGACTATCATTAATTTTCCCATGTTCAGATTCCTTACACAAATTATAAACTCCTTACGGACAAAGATCATGAATCGTTTATCTTTTTAGCTTTCGATGCCCCTAACTCTACAATACATAGTAACTGTAGGCATTCAAAAATGTGAATACCTAAATAGTCTAAAGAGAATATCAGAAAATCTTATGTCCAAGTCTTCCATTAAAGAAAGAACATTAAAATAAATTTTATTCTACTCCCCTCCATTAAAACTCAAAAAGCCTTAAAAGAGGAACAAAAAAAGACTATACTTTCCCGGTAAAAAGAAAATGATCCTAATTTCAAGTTAGCAAAAATGATGAAGCTGACATGGTGTAAACAAATAATCTTTGTCCAACCATTTAAACATGTAACTCCCCCCCCCAAAAATGATGAAGCTAAGTGCTGTGAAATCTGAGCCACCATACACCTCCCCAGAATTTTGAACAGTTCATAGGACCTTTCAGAGGCAAAGTGAAGGAGTTGGGAGGAAGGCAAAAAGGACAAACACTAGCTCACCACAGAGAGAGCCAAGTAGGCTCATTATGAGCCCCAACGACCCCTTAGCACCCCCAGTGAGAGACATGCCTCTCCAAAGGAGGAAAACAGCAAACTGGTGAAGAGTGATCAAAGCAACAAACCCCAAGCAAAGCTGAGGGTCCTGGCTCACCCTCGCTCCCTAGCTCACAACCTCCTTTCCCCACACTTTGCTTTAACAAATAGGTGGCCCCATGCATAGATGAATCACAACTCAAAAGACAAAATTGGAACCTAAGCATAGATACAGAAGGAGAAAAGAAAGAAGGAAAGTACCAAAGCTAAGGGAAGATGAAAGCTATACATAACAAGAAAACAGAGAAACATTCAGACAAATGGTTCTCTATAGTCTCACAGAAATTACAGAAATGACCTCTTTTTGAAAAGAGGAGCTCAAAAAAACATTATGATAGAAAAGTATAAGATGAAAAGGAAGCCAGCAAAGTTTAAGAGAAAACTGAAATAAAAAATGAACAATACAAGACGCAAACATCCTTATATTTTCCACAGTAAAGACAGGGAAAAAAAAAAGAAAAGAAAAACAATGAAAAAATTATCAGGAATCAAAGGCAAAATGATACAAAGATGGTATATAAAGAAGATAACATATACACAAAGCTATTGTTTCTGAAGAGGAGAATGAAACACATGGAAGAAAAGAATACACAAAAATACAACTGAACAAAATGTCCTAGAATCACAGTAAGGCTTGAATTTGCAGCTCAAAAAGGGAAACCATGTCCCAGGAAAATTTGATAAAGCGCTACTAATAGTGAATAGTGGTATTAATTGTAATGAAGTTACTGGCAAGGAAAATCAGATGCTCATCTGATGCAGAAAAAGCAAGCTGTATAAAAGCAGGAAAATTAGGTTGATTGATTAGGTTGCTAATCACTCACAGCAATTCTTGAGGTCCAAAGTTAGTAGAGCCTATAAAGTCCAAAGAGAAAGTATAACTCAAAATTTCATATCCAGCCAAGTTATTCTTCAAGTGCAAAGCTAATAAACAGACATTTTCAAACATTCACGAGTTTAAGAACTATAACACCCCAAAAGCTATCTTGAACAATCCATCTACTTCTTAATCAATTCCAGTCAAGCAAAAGGCAACCCAGAAAGAATGGAGAAACCACAATTAAAGGATTCATGGTGGGTGGTGAATCCATTTAACTAAGACATTGTGGGCCTTGGGGTTACTGAACAAAATGCTAATGTTAAAACCTTGAGGATACTATAACCCACAGGGGGGATGAATGGAAGTGGTGAAGTACAAATAAATATGTTAATTTCTTTCAAATACATGATCTAGCTGAGAATTTTTTAAGGACTCCAAACAATGTTCTTCCTAATAAGGTTGGTGGGATTTTTTTTTAGCAAGTAATACATCTTCTTCTGAAGAAATACCCACCTGACCCTCATCAATTCCTCTTATTTTACGTGCTTTTTTGTTGTTTAATTTCATATTTATTAAATTCAAATTTTGTTAAATTTAATCATTTATATTAAAAATATCATTGTAATAAATCCCATTTTTTGTAAGCTACCTGTCTACCAAGACTTTCATCTGTATACATACAGAGATCCCTGAAATATGCTTATCAAACGTTAATAATCATTACTATTGAAAATAATTTGTTTTTTATTTTTTCTTTGTATTTTTTGTATTGACTTGAAATTTTATGAGTAGTATCATGTTTACAAAACAAAAAAATATTTCTTCCAAAAAACTGCTTTCAATTTAGCAGCTATTCTTCCGTGTCTCAGAAGTACAGTGATTTCTAGACAATGAAAAGGAAGCAAATCTAAACATCCTCCATTCACTGCCTTTTATCTGATAGTTCAGTGACAATAGGCCTCTAAGTTCAGTAACGAAGATGAATGAGTTTTCTAACTTGGGATATTCATTACTCCATCATTGTATGCAGCCATTTTAATAAACCTTTGCTTTCAGATGGAAATCAGTAAGACCAGACCTTGCCAGTAATCTCAGGAAAGTTGAGAGAATTATCCATAGATCTACTACGGTTCTTTTGTTACAAGTCTTATATTGTTGCTGACTTGTCAAAAATAAGACAAAATCTTTATTACTCAAAGATAAAACGCTTACTTCAGCACCTAGCACTTGGTAGGCATTCAATGGATGTCAACGTTGACCCTAATTACGTGATATCTGAAAAGGAGCAGCTTTTCCTAAACCCTTTACTTTTCTAAGCCCTGTTGGTAAAGTAATTTAAAATGAACATGGCACTTAAAGGTAGGGGAGACAACTACCTTTTATTTCTTCTTCCCTATTCCTGTGATAACTTTATCTCCACTGGAAAACAGGTCTAGAAATGAAGGAAGTTCAAGCAGATGCAGGATCACCACCCTGAAAATCTGGGCTAACACGTCTGCTCCCAGTTTATAAATATAAGGGCTGAAATAAAGTCTACTGGGACAAAGAGGCCACTCCTGCAGAGCTTAAATAAAGGCACTTACCAAGTTAAAAGTCCCTTTGTGTTTTTTTTAATATCAGTGAGACCAACCTCAAGCATGAAACTATAACTGAATATACACATCATCAGGCATTCAGACAAAACAGAAGCATCTGGGAAAACTCCATACAGTAAATTCTAGGAGGGAAGGAACTGATGGCACCTTATTATCTGGAATGGGATGGCTTTATCAATTGTCAAAACTTCAAATGCACTTTCTTCTGGTTGAAAAAAAAGTCCTGCATTTGTTCCTAATTATGTGAAGGTTGAAAAAGCAAGAATCCCTAAATAGATATGAATCTCTTATTGCAAAATAATGTGCAATTCTGCAGTGCTTTTCAGGCGCTCTGAGCACCTTTGAAAAATGTTAAAAGATTTCACCCACCTCACCCTCTTTTCTTTATACTTCTAAATTTACAACAACCATTAGTTTTGACAAATGCCCACAGTTTGGTGTAAAAATACAAATATAGTTCATTGGATGAAAACAAGATTTTTCTCATTCCACGCCAACACCACGTACAATTTTAGGAACTAGACTGTTTTGTGAACAGCAGAAAAGTTAAAGAAAAAATTTTCAAAATGAAAATAAAGCATGAGAGGCTTTACTCTTCATACAGCAAACATTCATAAAAATGAAAAAACTGGGTCCACTATACTAGAAGGTAAAATCCAGATGAGGGTAATCTGGTTTACCTTGGCATGGAAATAGAGATTTCAAGCCGTAACTGAGGAAAAAGTTGAAAGATAAAGTCCAGAGTGTAGAAAGGTGGGAATATTAAGGTAGATGATAGCCTGTGTTGTGAGTAGGAGACACAGACTTGAAGAAGGACTCCTAAGTTGAGGTTTTCTTCTATGTAGAAAAGCACCTACTCCTTGGTGAGTCTGTGGAAGGCAAGCTTATGACCACCACATTTCAGTTCTCAGCAGAAATTACCCCTGTTTGTGTCCTTATCCTGCTTCCTCTTTATTACCAGAATCAGCACTGGTAATTCTCAGAATCAGTAACCCCTGCCCAACAGTCCTTTTCTCTCCAAACTTGCTCAAATATGACCAACAATAACCATTCAGGTAAGCACAACCTTCTGTTTGCAGAGATTGTAGTGGTAGAATATAACTGATGGCTGGTCTACAGTACGTAAGAAATTCCAAGGAGCCTGATGGCCTCTGATAGGTATATGTTAATTAATGTAAGGGAAAGAAAGGATTCTGTCTTGTATGAGTACTCAAAACTCTAAACCTAGCCCTTCTTAACGTGATCACCTATTTTATAAAGTGTCTGGAACTTCCCAAGAATCACTGTGAATCTATGTTGCTCCATATAATACTAAACTCTTGAGAGAGCAGAAGGGAAGAAAAAGCTGGATAAAAATCTGAATTTCCTTTGCAACGACACAATGGGGCCCTAGCGCCAGAATGATTAAATCCCAGGGCTGCCACCGACTGGACGTGCGGCCTAACTTCTCTGGGCCTCGGTTTCATCACCCGCAAAGGGATTGCTTTCTCTCCCGGGTTGCCTTGAGGATGAAATGAGTTAGTTCACATAGGGCACGCTGACCTCTGTAGCACACACTGGAAATTGTTTATTATTGTTATTTTTACCTGAATTTCAAGTCCTGCTTAGTTTGATGGAGCTGATGCTTTTATTCTTTTGTTGATAGTCTAGAGGTGAAACCCAGATCTAAATTATCAGAGTAAGAAACCTTACTTTGAAAGTATGTATCCACTTGTAAATCCAATAACTGCGAGGTTTGAGAGCCTCTTCCTACACCCCAAGCAACATGGCCATACCAAAGTCCGGAGAGAAAATGTTTTGGCATTTAGGTCTGGTATTTAAAACCTCAAAACCTGAATTCTCAGCCTCAGAATCCCCAACAAATTTTGATGCACTCATTTCTCCTTCTACTTAAGTTTATCATTTAAATATTTTCAAATATTTATGTAGAGGATGTACATTTTAATAATTCCATGTACATAATCTATAGCTCATATGCATAAGAGCCCTTAAAGCAATTCGATCTTTATTTGGAAAGCCGAGAGCTCTGGGCTGAAAGTCTACAGCCCTAGGTTCCTGGACTCACACATCCTGGGGTGACCTTGGGCAAAAGAATCCGTTACTGAATCTCAGTATTGTCATCTGCAAATGGTGGAATTCGGTGCAAATTCTTTGACTCTATAAATTACAAAGTATGTGTCAAATTAAAAAGTGCATTTCTAAAGTTATTTTACTATGGAGTAAAGAATACCCCATCTTTTCCAAACCTCAGATTCCTGATACATAACCACCTGGGACATGACCAGCATCAAGGACACAAGGAAAAAAAAGTTATTGCATCTTCAAAATCAGTCTGTTAAAGGCCAGGCATCTCTTACACTTAGCTGCAGAAGACCTATAGTCTTTATTCAAGACTACCTACCTTTGATTTATATAAAATCTTAGTAATTTGGTTATTTCCTAGCCTGACTTTAATATATTGAAAAACAACAAATTAATAAGAACTGGGCTCAAACAACAGGTTCAATGAGAGCAAAGTTGATAGTCCACAGTAAGAAAAAGAGACATGATACCTATTATGTAGCTGGCCAAGCTGACAAAACAATAACCCTACATATTAAAAAAAAAAGTTAAATTACATTTAATAAAGTCTATCCAAGAAAGCAGTAAAACAGTTATAATACAGAGTTTAAGGATTATTTCAAAAATGGCCCTTATTAAAAAGTTATCATATCAAGGAATAAACTAGTTATCTGAACTATCCATTTCATGTGGACCAATTCATCCCCCAGCAACCCTGGATAAATGAAGTTTCACAATATAAGACCTTTTAAAAATAATCTTTTAGAGGTTTTAACAATGTAAAAAATAGTTCAAAATTTACATAGTTGCAACATACACAATTGTGTGAGTGAGCCCGTGGTACTGTTGTGTGGTTTTTAAATAGAACCGTGTTGTAATTTTCAATCAAGTGACTCCACAAATAGCAAGTAAAAAAGAAGAGATGGAAACCCTTACACCAGTCATCAAAAAGGCCAAGACTAGAATTAACTTACAACAGACTATGTGCAAAAGAGACTTATTACTAAAGGCGAAGAAACAGAATCTAGTGCACTTGGCTGAAGCAACTATGCACCTACTAAGTGTCTCATATATGGACCAGTCTCTTTCACAAGCTCACTTGTTTGGGCCTTCCATCAATCTCAGTTTAGCTTAACAAACTGAGGCTCACAGTGGTTCCATGATTTCCCCAAGTGGCAGAACTGGAACGCAAATCAAAATGTTTAGCTATATATCTAAAGCATATTTCCCACTGCAACACACCATTCATTCATTCACCATCCATTTATCTCCCCAGGCCCCATGTTCACATTCTGAAGGGCGATGTAGTTCTTCCTACCTCTTCCTTTTCTCACTTCTCATCTCCTTTCAGTTAACTTTCAAACAGGATCCCTCTTAACTCATCTCCTGCGAGAACTCATCCATTCAAACTTTTCATTCTTACTCCACACATTCAGAGCCTCTTGGCATATGCTATGACACTTGGCTTTAAATAAATATGAATCCAATCCTGTAACGTGAATACATTTTTCCTTTTTAATCATGCTAACTTTTCAAATTAACAACATGACAGCATCAGACAACACAGGACCTAAGGATCAGAATGGATTGACCAAAGTAATGCAACCTTAAGGGAACTAATTTATACTAAAGGAGATGCTGCTTCACCTCATAAGGTTTAATCTTCTATTTCTGAAGTCATTAACCAATAAAAATAAGCAATTAGCTTCTCAGCATACAGAGAGTAACTATGCCTAGAGAGAAAAAAGATCACTTGGTCCATGCCACAAATGAATGTGGAATTTGAACACTGTACTGGGCATAATGGTTTGTGCAGGAGTAGACCAGCGCAGCCTTTCTGGAGGGCAATCCTTCAGTACTTCATCAAATTAAGTACACCTAGCTATGGCCCCAGCAATCCTGCTTCTAGGGACTATGTGATGGAGAAGTTCGTACACAATCCATGAGCAATGGACCCACAGATCCATTACAATTTGGCTTATAGTCACAAATGGTTAGGGGGAGTCCAGATTTCTATCCTGGGGGGAATGGAAGAATATTGAATACACTCCACATTATACTCTGTGACAGATATAAAGGATATACATAGGTACAGTCATGGATCTTAAAACCCTGTGTTGAGTAGAAATCTATGACATTAGCATTTATATTAAAAAATTAAATGCCCACAAAACTATGATATCTATTTTACAAGAATGAATACCAATAAAAGGTCATGTAAAACACACTATAATGGTTGCCTCATTAGGATGGGAGCAAGGAGAATAAGAGAACAATAAACAAAAATGAAAACATAAAATGATACAGGATCTTGGCCAGAACAATGATAAAACATGCCATGAATAAGACAGATAATTAATCCAACCCTCTGAACTTCAGTTCATTTGAAAACACAAATGGATACCAATCATGCTCACCAATACCTGTTAAATGCAAATGTTTGGATTCTTTTCTACTGTTATTCAATGCTAACAGAAATACATTGATTTTACCACCGAATTTGTCTAACATGGAAAAGACTCAATAAACAGCACGCTATAATTTAAAAAAACCTCTTAAATAGCTGAACACAGAGGAAAAGCTTCTGCTGGCTTATAGATAACACAGGAAAAAAATAATAACAATTATTCATGAAATGTTTTTATATGAAGTCATCAGAAGGTGACCTGTTTTGATCAAAGACTAATGGCAAAATACCTGGCAAATTCAAAGGACATGCCTTTATACATGAGGTACCTGCTATATGTACATAAAAAAATAAGTTTTCATCAAATTTGGATAGGAGATTGTATGGTGGTCCACCCAGAATCTCAGAATGTGATCCTATTTGGGAATAGTGTCTCTGCAGATGTAATTAGTTAAGGATCTCAAGATGAAATCATCCTAGAACACAGACATGCGCAGAGAAGAAGGCCTTGTGAAGATGAAGGCAGAGATTGGGGTTATGCCGCCAGAAGCCAAGGGATGCTGGGGCCACCACAAGCTGGAAGGAACAGGAAAGGATTATTCTCTAGAGGTTTAGAAAGGAACATACACGACCCTGCAGACACCCTCATTTCAGGTTTCCAGCCTCCAGAAGTATGAGAGAATAAACTTTTAAATGACCCAATCCATGGTATTTTGTTACAGCAGCTCACGAAAACTAACATGATGTATTAAGAATAATAAATAAAATAAGAAACAAGTATAAAATTCTGCTATTTCATATTGATCATGTCTCAATTATTTTTCTGTGTATCACCATCACTCTCCAAGCTAAGGCAAAGGAAATTAGTGTGTTTTCAAAATTATTCTTCCTAATAAAATCAGATGAAATGCAGACTATTTTTTGGCATCAAATTTGATTTTTTTCAATCAACAGTTCCTCTAAAGAAGATACCAAAAACAAAATTAAATTACCGCATTTCAAGTCTAGCCAGAATGCTGAAATGTTTTATCACATTTTGAAGCAATTTTAGAAACAAAACTGAATTGTATTTAACACGGGTATTATAATGAATAGGTAGTTGCTTATTCATTGTTCTATTAATAGACTGTATTAAGTATTAAGTTCATCTCATCTGTAAAATAGCACCTGTAAGACAGCAAAAATCTGGTGGAATGGAACTTAAGACTACTTTCACTTTGCGGAAAGTTCTTCAACTTCAAAATACCAATTTTTAGACTTAAAAAAACCAAACTCTTGTTTAATAGTACTGAACACTGCCAGGGAGAGACTATAAATAACTTCTTATATACTTAAAATATAGTGTTATCCACATATTTAAAAAATTCTTTTTTTATATAACTTTCCTAACTTTTCTTCTTGGAAAATGATCTGGAGTCTTATTTTATTTTCTAGATGAGTACCTATGAGAATAATTTTGGCTATTTTCTTCAGGACAACAGCAATCTCAGGAACCAATTTCTAGGAGGTATTGATAAAGGAATGACGTAGAATAATATCCAGTCTCCATGAGTGAGTGGTTTTTAACTATAAAACTAGGAACCAAGGGATAGAAAATTGCAAAAAAATAGAAAAAAATAATTTTATGGTATTCAGCACAGTCTAAGAATCAGCAACCTCAGAGCTGGAGGTGTTTTGGAAGATCCTAGAATATGTAGAAATGGGGAAAAAAAGTATATGGGGCAGGGGGAGGATTCAAGAATCAGCTAAGCTACAGGACTGCATGAATTCTAAAGATTTATCTGACCCCAACATTGCAAAGGAAGGTCATTTTCAAAAGCTGCAAGTTCTGTCTGGAAACAGAAATTAAATACACAAATACATGCACAATAGTTTTCATTTAAGTGACACAATTAAATTCAATTTCTCCTAATCAATTCAGCAGCCTTTATAAGTTCTTCCAACTTCCAACTACAGATTAAAAAGTAGCATATTTAACCAAGTCAGAAAAAGATGTGTGGCCCACCTAACTCAGACTTCTTTAGTAAAAGAAACAAGATGTTGTAAAAAGAAATTGATATCTTGACTTTAAACTTAGAAAACCCAACAGCAGGAAATATTCTGTGAGATATCCAACTCTCAAAAGAAAATTTAGACCAGTTTCTTCAAATAATAAGAAAATGATATCATCTACTTAATGAATAAATAAGAGTGAGGTTGCTTTATTCAAAGCCTAAGCCAGAGGTGGAAGATGGCAGAGGGGTCAACAATGGATGGAAAGGCCTAGCAGAGAAGTATCTGCCATTTAAACACTGATAACACATCACAGGTGGTGGAGATGGCAGTAGATAGAGCTCAAAAACATATACCATTGGTATCTGAAGTTCCCAATGGCAAGACTGATCCTCTAGATTCTGCAACAAGGAGAGGAGAGGGACAGTGACACAATTCTACAAAAATCATTGCTACCGAATTGCTAAATTATACTAAGGAAAACATTTCCATTTCAGATACTGTATTATTCATTGCTGAGGCTGAGATAAGGCTCTCACTAACACAAAAGGTTTCGCTTCCTTTCCAAAGGCCATTTTTGAGCACCCATTTTCAATTAATGTAATATCTTCAATTATCATGGCCAACCACCAACAAACCTATGCTACATACTTGCTGAGTAATACCTAAGGATTTGTGTTCTTCGTGAACTTTGAGAGCCATTTGAGTTAATTATCATTGTGAAAACAGAATGAACAATAACTACACCAATCACCCTAAATTTGCTTGAGCTTCCACTTTATCCAAGGAATTATGAAGAAGGAAAGGGGGCCACCTGAGCTAAGCTGACATGCCAATGATCCTTTGTGATGGCCACGGAGGCCTCTCCTCCTGTGAAGAAGGAAAACTGTAGCAAGCAAGTCAAGGCCAGCCATAGTCTTTTGAAAGTCACCAGGTAGCCTGGACCTTACACAGACATCCTGATCCCGCAGCTTGCTGATGAAACCACTTGTATTAGTTAGGGTTCTCTAGAGAAACAGAATCCACAGGGAACACTCACAAATAAAAAATTTATGAAAGCGTCTCACAAGACCACAGGAACGCAGAGTCCAAAATCTGCAGGGCAGGCTGTGAAGCCAACAATTCCGATGGAGGGTCTGGACGAACTCCACAGGAGAGGCTCACCAGCAGAGACAGGAAGAGCCTGTCTCTTCTGAATCCTCCTTAAAAGGCTTCCAGTGATTAGACTGAGCATCACTCATTGCAGAAGACACTCCCCTTTGGCTGATTACAAATGGAATCAGCTGTGGATACAGCTGACATGCTCATGATCTAATGCTATGAAATGTCCTCATTGCAACAGACAGGCCAGCACTTGCCCAACCAGACAAACGGGTACCACCACTTGGTCAAGTTGACACATGAATCTGACCATGAAACCATGTTGCCTGCCCAGGTTAACTCTGCCCTGGTTAACCCATACACTCCCTCACTCACCCTCTCCCTCACTCCTCCTTCCTTTAAACAGCCATATAAGCCGCTTTCACAGCCCAACTTTTTGAGCAGAACCCCCATTTGGTGCTGCTCTGCAGGCCTACTGCTCTTTTTCAATGAAATCTATATTTCGACCTATAATAATCGACCTTCTTTTTCTGGGATTTCTATATGGCCTTGCTCTATGGTGATGGGCTCAATGCTATAAGATATTCTACACTGACATTAGTATCTGAGCAACACAACCAGGCACTAAGCAAGCCTTCTATGAAGAAAGAAGTTTCCACATATAAAATAGCAACATATTTTTTCAACAAGTCATGCAGTATTTAATCCCCCCAAAACACACTTTTAAACAGCATATCTTGAGGGGAAATATAAAGTCAAACCAAGGAAACGGTAGTAAGGGCAGTTTCTTCATGGTACCAGGAGCAGAAACAGTTAGCTGTCTTTAGTTTGTAGACTGGAAACCTTGTTCAAACTACTTTTACGAAAAATAATATCTAATGATGTCTTGCAATTCACTCATTTTTTTACAGTTCAGCAAATCAAAAGCACAAAAGACCCCAGATATTCAAAGCTGGATGAAAAGTTAGATGTATTATTTATTTCAGAAGGCACTACTGTGGAATTGTTAAGATCCGATCATGAGTACATTCATATAGCAATGAAGTTAATAAACCACCCGAGGGGAAAAGAGCACATATGCATTTATAACCTCAGTAAAATATTAGTACTTCATTTCTGCAGCTGATAGAACTACTCTGGCTCTTAAAGATATTATCAGGATAAAGGTACTAGTGAGAAAACAAGATATAAAACAGCTACCTTGTATCAACAATCCATTGCTTTCATAACACTCCATAGCAAATACTGACTCACCAGCAAAAATACCTGGGTGCTCAAAGAGTTACTGTTTCTCCCCAACCCAAAAGATCTGAACTACTCATTCTCGAATTACTCATCCTTCAAACCTCAGCTCAAACACCTCCTCCTCTGTAGCTTTCCCAGATCTCACCCTAAATTGTAAGAGCCTTAAAGGAACTGTAACTTCTTTGTTTTCCCATAATCCAGTACAGTGCAAAGGGAGGGAGGGAGGGAGGTACAGAAGAGGGAGGAAAGAAGTGGGAGAGAAAGGAGAGAAGATGGGTAAGTGCTAGTAGCCACAAGAAGAAACCCTTTACTGTTGTCTAAATAGCTTTAAAGAGCAAAGCATCTTAGGGTCAAGGACCAGGTCAGTGCTTAATGAATAAATAAATACATTAATGCAGAAGAACTTCAGATGAAACAAAGTTTCAGAAATCCTAGGGACTCTAAGAGACATAGTCTTGTCCTTAGGCTGTGAGATCCTTCTTGTCACATAGTTTAGTTGATTTATTCCATGTGTGAGGTCACTTGGGTGGAAAACAGAGGAAGAAATGAAATATCCACTGTACAATGTGTTACAGAATTCCAGCTTCTTATTTGGAAAATATTCCTATAAGGAAGGTAAATATATCTTTAATTTTGAAATTATTTTAAATTTAAACGAGGAATTGATAATTTTGTGCAAATTAGCTTTATATTAAAAAGCCTATGTAGATTGTTTTGTTTTTAAGCACAATCTAAGTACTAAAGCACATGACTATCATCATGGAAAATGAAGTTGAACTGATATTTTAAAGAGAACACTTTTATAAACAAATCATAATAAACTGTAGTCGAGAGTCCAATATTAATAGGATTATGATAATCTTTACAATTAACTTTAAAAGAGTAGAGAAAATGACTATACCTGATTCTTGTTTATGAATCACCAGAGGAATAAGACAAGTATTTTGGCACCAGATGAGAAACTTAATGAGCCTTTTACCTGTAAAACCCTTACTCTATATAAACAAGTACAATATCAAAAGGGAAGTTAATAGATTAACTCAGGCTTAAATTTATGCAGGAGGAATAGTGAACGTAAAGCAAAACATAAAAGACAAAAAATATTTTTCAAAAACTTTTTCTCTAAAGTTCACTTTTGTAGAACTTTTCAAACCCAATTTTAATAGGAATTCTTTATCAGTGAAAAGTGCCTTAACTCTCAAAGACTTAAAAAATGGGCATTCCTGGGTTCGGATCCCAGCTCTGCCATGCAGCAACTGTGTGATTTTGCTAGTCTCTACTTTCTCTCATTCCATGCCCAGTTCTCTCAGGTACCCTCATGCCTTCCAACTCGCTTCTCCTTCAAACCCCAACTTTTAAACAACTTTAGATCTGAGCTTAGACATTCAGCCCCATAAACATCTAGATATCTATCCCACCCCTATGCTAGATTAGGTGTCCTTCCGGTTTGGGATAAAAGCATCCTGTATTTTTCTCTACCTCAACACTTTTAACTTTTTAATTTAAATGCCTATACACTTGTCTTTCTCCTCCACTGTTCAGTAAGCTTCATGAGGGAAGGGTTTCTTTCTGGTGGCTCCCAAACTGTCTGGCACTTAGCAGGCATTCAATAAATGCTTGTAAAATAAAGTGCTTGGAATGATTCATAAAAGGTTTCAATCAATAGAAACCTACTGATCAATTCACTGAAGTTAAAGAGAACTTGATGCATTTGGCTAATACAGAGGGTCAATATGAGAAGTTCATTTAAGTAATGGGTCTGGTCATTCGCAAAACCATGGTTGCAGGCATTAACCATTATGTCAATGAATGTTCTACTACATTAGGGCCAAAGGGATAAATTCCTCCTGGACAAGAAAACATTTATATCTGTACAGAGACAGATAAACACCTTTTATCAGATGATGAGAATTATAAAATCCAGTGTGTTGCCTTTCTCACTTAATGGTTACAAAAGTAAAATCTAAATTCAGCAACTACTGTCATTAATCCATCTCAGATGTCTAATATCTAATTCTCTGTGCGTCTCAATTTTTTGTCATGCTTAATTTCTGCTGCAATCATCATACATTAATCTGTCTTTAAAAAAACAAGAACTAGTCTGAAGAATGAATCAGATTCATGCTTTATTTACTCACATTCTGCATTGAGGTGGACACTTGCAAAAGGTTTCCTTTAATTCATCAGTCAAAAAATAGTGTCTTGATTCACTAGATGTGTCCTTTTTTCTTAATTAGATAAAATGTGCAATGAAACAGTGCAATGATGATCCCTTTGACTGTTAGATGCCTTTGATTTTCCTCGACATTCTTAGATGCCTTTTTTCTGCCTTGGAACTAGAGGCTTAGGCACAGTCTCCTCTTTTTCTGGGCAATTATGGTCTTATTCTTGGAACTTAGAGCATCTAAAATCCAGCTCTTCTCCCTGATTCTTCAGCCAGGTGTTTAATCTCCTGGTTCTATTCACCCAGAATAAATACTGTCAACAGGGAGAAAGAAGTAGCGGGAAGAAAGCCTCTTCAGCATGGTAAGGGCACAAACACCCACTCTATTTCTCTGCCCCAAGAGTTATAATGGCTCCCTTCCATCTGTGCAAATCAAGAATCAGCCTATAAATCCAGAAAGATTAGTTGTAATTTTATATTTTTATGTTTACTAGTGAAGGCCATTCTCAAACCAGTTTTGAAAGTAGGCGGGCTATGCATCCTAAATAAATAGAACCAGAGTCTACTAAAATGTAGGCAATCTTTATTTTACTTTTAAATTGTCCAAGAATTTCTAGACCTGCTTTACCAACACAAAGATGAACCATCAAACACAAATAGCAGCATCCATATCTTTCAATATAGGTTTAACTCTTCAATCAGAAATGCCCAAAGGAGACCTAATATGTACTCAGCTGATCAGAAGGAAAAAGACAAAAAGAAAAGAAACCCAGGAACTATGGATCAAAATGTGTTACAGTTAGACGGGAAAGGATACCTCAATCCTGCCGACACTGCAAAGCTGAAAACACTATTGGGTCTTTATGAAAAATAAAATGCAATAGTCATATTGTACATGGCATAGTGGTAAATAATATTCGCACCAACTTTGGGGGATTTCTGCCTATCTCTTAAAATTCCTTTTTATCACAAAAGTTTTCATAATTATAAAAAATAGTTCCGCCCTTCCTAAAGTACTTAAATGCAAAAGAGACCATAATCTCTCAAAACGGTCCTTGAAAATTGTAGTAGGATTATTACCTAGAGAGACAAACAGATTTAGCCATTAACAAGCAGCAGCTTAATGCTGCAATAAGTAGGCAATAGATGAATTAGAATGGCCTGTACAACCAAGAGGATGATTTTAAATCCCATAGGGACCTTCGGTGTTTTTCTTGTTTATCATTTCAAACTGACTAAAATATGGTTTAATACTTTTTTCCTCACCTAAGGATAACATGGCCAATAGTTAAATTATGCTCAGCTCAACTGTAAATTTAGAGTCTGATGTTACAAACACAACAATGACAGTGAACAGGACTCCAGAGCAGGCTGGAATCTTAGCATAAGACAGAATCTTAACAGGCCTCAGGTTCCTCACCTGTAAAATGGGATAATTGCATCTTCTTCATAGGGCTATTAAAGCAATTTTAAAAAGATAATATGGGTAAAGCGCCTAACACAGGGTCTAGCACCATCACTGCTACTGTAATAGAAAGCCTTCCTTCTGTAGATTCCTTAAATTAAGAATGAAGCATTTTAGCCTATGATTTAGCAGCATCATAAAGACAAAGAATCCTAAAAAGGAAAGCAATGTTACAAATCATCTAGTCTAACTCCTTTGGACTAAAACTCAGACTGTGCCCCAGGTCACAATCTTAGCAGCAGAACTGAGATTGGAAACCTTGGCCCCTTATTCCCAGGTCTGAACTTTCTCTGTTTCCCTCACTCAGGGTGCAGGAGGAATTTCAAGCATGAGACCAATGAGTTGAGTAGGAGAGAAACTGGAGGTCAGCACTGACACATGGGGCCAGCCAACCTTGGTTCAGCAGTCAAGCAAATTCACAACCCAGAAATGGGTAAGATGACACCAGGGCCCTGGGGTGCAGTACAGGTGAATTTGCTTCTCTCTGTTCTCATGTCACAGCTCTTCACTCCTGGTTCCATTTGCTCAAAAAAATGGAACCGGGGGTGGGGGTGGGGGGCCAGGGCCTTTTTTTTCTCCATATGTTTCTTCTTACAAACCAAACATCAATTAAAATCTTAAAATCTGCAGAGCTGAAAGCACATGCGGCAGAAAGAGGCTGAAATTCCCCCTTACCAGCCAGTAAATAGTTTGCCTTCCATCTGGTGCTTGACAATTCCAGCTTCTCTGAGTGAAGGGGGTTCATCAGTCTTCACTCACACCAGGCGTCTGATGCTTCTCTGACCCCACCCCTTTGCTCAGGCATTTTCCCATGGGTGGAAGGCCCTTTTTCCTCCCACATCTTTCAAAATCCAGAGCAGACTGCCAGTGCCCTGCCCACTTGTTTTGAGCACTCACCTGGAAACCGAAGGCAGCTGATTGCAAAGCCCTGCGATTCGTGGCCTGGAGAACTGTTTTCTGCCGAGGAACAGGCACGCCAGAAGTACAGAAGAGTGAGTACTTCCACATGTGGGCCTCAACCAATAATGGACTGGCAGTTGATGGATAGATACTCCAGCTTCCTCACCCTTCAGCGGGATAACTCTCTGGCATGTTCTGCAGAATCTAGAGTCTCCCATGGGTCCTCGGTGGAAAGGAGACCTAGTTGCCCACAGTAGTGAACCGCTTGACAGCTCACCCTTATTAGCACCTTTCCCTTCCCTGTCTCACTTCCCCACTCCCTCCAGGGATTTCCTGGGATCCTGGGCTTGGGGTCTGCCACCAAGAGAACCAAAACCAAGATGGCAGCCTTCATGACTTACCTAAAATCGCACTGCCCCCATAAAGCCTTCCCTCACCACCACGGTATCACAAATGTTTTAATGCTGTCTGTACATGTTGTAATCTCAGTTCACCAGTAGGGGCTCTTGGAATGGAGGAATTCTTTTAACCAGCTCTGAATTCCCTTTGTTGGGCAACACAGTATTAAACACAAACTAAATGCTCAATGAATGTTTGCTGACTGAATGGAGAATGAATTACCCATCCAATTAGCATCAAGTTATGTTCTTTATTTAACCTAACTGAAACTCCATCAATGCGGCCGTTTTCTTCTTTCAAAAGCACTCCATGAACTACTTTTAATGAGCAAATTACTGCGTGCATCTATTTCTTTAAATCAGCTTATCCAGATATTCATCTTATATCAAACACCTCTGATTCCCAGAAAATCAGAACAAAAATATTTTTCTAAACCAGGAACTGCCTTACTGGATGCATTACTGCGTGCAGCCTTTTCATCCCACCTTTATTCTTATGTAATGCTTTCTGAAGCCACCCTTCTCTATGCAGAGGCACTAAGACACTTGAGACATCTGTGTCCTTGCATTACCCCTCATCATCATGCACCACGTCACCCATCCCTGGGTGAAGGGAACCATCGCTGCAAGTCAATGCAATGGTCTCCATATAGAGGGGTATTCCGGTTGAGGACTCTGTACTTCTGTGAAGTGGGAAAACCCCATTGGTTTTTCCTTTTAAGGATGTCTGGAGGCATCAATTGACAATGTCAAATGTTACCGCTATCTACACATGTCTGTCCCAAGGCCAAATCCAGATATCCCCCCCCCCCCGCCCCGCCCCAGTGTTTGTTTGAGTTAATCTGGACTGCCAGTCACCACTTCAAGTTCCAGCGAATAGAGTATGCACACAAAAGGATGGAGCCAAACAGGAAAAGGTATCAACCCCCAGACACCATTCCCTGATCAAATGAGATCAGAGAATGTGGCTGGAACCTTAGACTAAAGAGGGGTGTTTCAGTTTGCTAGTGCTGCTGGAACACAATATACTAGAATGGATTGGCACTTACAAAGGGGATCTATTAGGTTATAAATTTACAGTCCTAAGGCCAAGGAAATGTCCAAATTAAGGCAGCAACAAGAGAATACCTTCACTCAAGAAAGGCTGATCATGTCCGACATTCTCTGTCACATCAGAAGGCACATGGTGACATCTGATGGCCCTTTGCTCCTGGGATTTGTTGCTTTCAGCTGGTTCCAGTGGCCTCCTCTCTGAACTTCTGTCTCTAAGTATCTCCAAACATCTGTCACTTGGTTTTCATGTTCTCCTCTTAAAGGACTCCAGTAACTTAATTATGACCCACCTTGAATGGGCAGGGTCACATCTCCATGGAAATAACCTAAGCAAAAGGTCCCACCCATAACTGAGTGGGCCCCATCTCCATGGGAAAAAAAACTAAACAAAAGACCCCACCCACAATAAGTCTGCCCCCACAAGACTAGATTAGGAGTAAAAGAACATGGGGTACATAATTGTTTCAAATCAGTACAAATGGCTTTCCAGTGAGGCCACAGAGTTAGGCTAATTCAGCCTCACTATCCAGCCAGAAGCACAGGAGTTAGGATAGGCAAAGCAGGCACCTGTTTGTTCTGATTGCTCAGTGTAATCTAGAAGCACCAAGGGATGCCCCACATCACCAAGGAGCAGGAAGTTTAGTCTAAGAGGCTAAATTAGCCCAATTTCATCATTTCAGGTAAAATAACCCTATCTATTAATTAATGCCTAGCTCATGACCCACTGAACATCACGCTCTCCCCAATTGTTCTTCCTCCCTCTAAGAAGCAATGGGTATAGAAAAGGTGGTGGGGAGGGGGAGTCCTTTGCCACAACCTGCCTAAGAAAGGAGAAAGACTCTATAGGATCCTCTTCTCCATGGGGGTAGGATGAGAAAGCAAGGAGAGGAGTAAAGCGTTTCTGCATTATAAAGTTACATATCTCCAGTGGTGTCCTCCTTATTTGAGCCATCACCTTCTCAGGGAAATGGAGAGAAAGAAGAGCATCCTCCAGAGGTGCCACCTGTTCATCCACGATCTTACCCTGAATTTCTCCTACAACATACTATCCATGACAGACTTCTCTGCTCACACTGCAAACCTATGAAACTGCAATAGAGAGTGCAAACCATATACAGCTACAAATTACACATGCATGATTATTTTAACTTGGCACAGGTTTTACAATAATACCAACACAGTTTTTAGCAACTTCCCCCAAACCTCAGTCCAATGCCAGAGTCGATTCTCTCACTTCACTTGGTCCCTAACAAAACAAAGTCCTTACTCTTCAAGTTTCAAGTCTACTCCTCGGTTTTAGGTCATGGCCATCAAATGTTGAAGTCTTACGTCAACTGCACTCAATCCGAGCTTTCCCTGGACAACGTTCAGGATAAATGTACCAGTGGGGCTTCTAAGAGCCCCCCATTTTCTCAACTAAAGTAATGTTCCAAGTACGGAAGGAAAGTGTTGATGCCTTATTAACCCAGATTGTATCACACTTGATGCACCCACCCTGGGGATTCTTCCCTTTCTGCTCTGAGCACAGTCAGAAGGATGGCAGGGAGTCCCTTCATAACCAACAGGGGAACATGCCAAAGACCTGAACATTCACATCAGACCCACTGAGATGGCTTAGGAAATTAAACATCCAGAGATTCAACTACTTACAAGTCTTTCCATTTTCTTTTATAGATATCTTGTAAGAAATCGTTGGACAACAGAAGTACCAAATTTATCACAAATATGTTGTCAATTCAATAGAAGTATGTTCTCTGAATTCTTAGCGCTCATTACCTTGAACACATATCAACTAGGGACCTGTCCATTTTTCTCCAGTTTTTCCTTCAATCACTTTTTTAAATTAATTTTTTAATTAGGGAGGTTGTGGGTTTACAATATAATCATGCATAAAATAAAGGTTTCCCATACAGCACCCCACCAATAATTTGTGCTGATGTGGAACATTTGTCACAATTGATGACAGCACTTTTTTTTATAATTGCACTATATTTTTAACAGTAGTTACCTTTGTTACAGTTGATGAAAGATTCTTAAAATTGTACTAACTTGTGTTAGGTGTATTTTTTCCTATATACCACCCTATTGTCACCACTTCCTATTAGAATCGTATATTTTTTATAATTCATGAAAGAACATTCTTATACTACTAATTAAAATCCATCATGTACAATAGGGTTCACAGCATTGTACAGTTCTAGGTTTTATCTTTTAATTTTTATTGTAGTAATATATACAACATAAGTTTCCCCTTTTAATATTCATCTCTATAGTTCAGTGCTTTGCTTACATTCAGAATAATGTGCTACCATCACCACCATCCATTTCCAAACCTTTACCATCAACCTATATAAAAATTCTGTACAATTTACATATCAACTTCTCATTCTCTAACCCCAAACTATCTCCTGTTAACCTATATTCTAGCTCCTAACTTATGAGCTTACTTATTATAACTGGTTCATATCAGTGAGACCATACAATATTCACCCTTTTGTGTCTGGCTTATTTCACTCAACATAATGTTCTCAAAGTGCTTCCCTGTTGCCATATACATCAGGACTGCATTCCTTTTTATGACTGAATAACCTTCCAGGGTGTGTATGCACCATATCAGCTGATGGACACTTGGGTTGCTTCCATCTTCTGGCAGTTGTGAAAAGTGCCACAATGAACAAGGGTGTGTGGGTGACTCTAAAATCTCTGAGCGCGGTGGGAGGAAGGGAGACCAGCCTCTCTGTCCCTGAGGGGTCCAAAGCTGCTCGGGACTGAGAGAGGGGAGGAAGTGGGACCCTCTGGCATTCTAGGATGGCAATTTCCTACCTGGTATTTTCTTTATCTTTGCTTCAGCATTTGTGGAGTCATTCACCAGTCTCACTGTCTCCCGGAGTTTTAAGCAAGTGGGATTTGCCCCTTTATCTGCTGAATCTCTGGGGAGGTTTTTTTCAGGGGATGACTTACATCTCCATGCTGTGACATCACTTCTCTCAATCCACTTTTAGCAGGGGAAAGATGGCATAATGTACCAACCCCCTCTCATTTATTAAGGTCAGAAAAAAATACCGATTGAAACCAAATAGAAGAATAGCACTGTTGTTTATGAGATTTATTCTGCTACTTTCACTAGATCTTAAACTCTATGAAATCAGTGACTCTTTTCTCCCAGGCTGAATCCCTAACCCCCAGCCCAATGCTGCTTTGTTGCAGTAATAATTATCCAAAACTACACCTACCGATTGAACCTGCCCTTCCGATTAGCAAGGCATAGGTAAGTACCACACATTACCTCACTGAATCCTTACAACAACCTACAGTTTAAGAAGGAAACTAAAGCTTAAGAATATATCCATGGGACAACCAAATTAATAGGCTGAGCCCTCAGTCTTGGGGTTTGCCTTAATGAAACGTATCCCCACAAAGGATAGGCTAAGCCTACTTACAATTAGACCTAAGAGTCACCTCCAGAGACCCTCTTTTGTTGCTCGGACTTGGCCTCTCTCTCTCTAAGCCAAGCCAACTCACAGCCCTCCCCCTCTACATGGGACATGACTCCTAGGGGTGTAAATCTCGCTGGCACTGTGGGACTGAAATCCTGGATGAGCTGGGACTTGGCATCAAGGTATTGAGAAAATCTTCTCAGCCAAAAGGGGGAAGAGAGATATGAGACAAAATAAAGTGTCAGTGAAAAAAAAAAAAGTGTCAGTGGCTGAGAGATTTCAAACAGAGCTGAGGTTATCCTGGAGGTTATTCTTACACATTATATAGATATCCCCTTTTTAGTTTATGGGTATTAGAGTGGCTAGAGGAAGTACCTGCAACTGCAGAGCTGTGTTCCAGTAGCCTTATTTCTTGAAGATGATTGTATAATGATACGGCTTTTACAATTTAACTGTGATTGTGAAAACCTTGTGTCTGATGATCCTTTTATGTACGGTATGGACAGATTAGTAAAAAATATGGATAAAAATAAACAAATACTAGGGGGAACAAAGGTTAAAATAAATTGAGTAGATTGAAATACTAGTGGTTAATGAGAGGAGGGGTAAGGGATATGGTATGCATGAGTTTTTTTCTTTTTTCTTTTTTATTTCATTTGCTGGGGTGATGCAAATGTTCAAGAAATGATCATGATGATGAATACACAGCTATGTGGTGATATTGCAAGCCATTGATTATATATCATGTATAGAATGTCTGTATGTTGGTTTGTTAAGGTTTACAATTAAAAATTTTTTAATAAAAATATTTTTTAAAAAAGAATATATCCATATGATGACCAAATATTATTCAGTTATAAAAAGGAAAGAAGTACTGATACATGTACTAACATGGTGAATCTTGAAAACATTATGCTAAGTGCAAAAAGCAAGACAAAATAGACCACATATTGTATGACTCTGCTTATATGAAGTGTCCAAAATAGGCAAATCCTTAGAGCCAAGGGCTACAGGGAGAGGAAATTGGGAGCGACTACTAATAGGAACAGGGTTTCTTTTCAGGGTGATAAAAATGTCCTGAATATACAAAAAACCACTGAATTGTATACTTTAAAAGGGTAAATTTTGTGGTGTGTGAATTATATCTCAATAAAGCTGTTATCTTAAAAAGAAAAAGTTAAGAAACTTGCCCAAAGTCACACAGCTAACAAATGGCAGGCCCTAGTTTCAAATGTGTGTGTGTGTGTTTGACTCTAGAAACTGCACTCTGAACCACTGTGCACCACTGATTACAGACATTCCCAATAAACATTTGCCAGAGACACCAGCAAATTTAATTGTAGTAATATGGGGTGTGACATAACTCTAATTAATCCTACAGAGGAGACAATACTCAGATTCCCCTAAGATTTCTAAAGATTAATGCACAAGTAGGAATTATTGATCTAGTAAGTCTTTCTAAACCTTCCATACTTGGAACAATGGTTGCTCTAGAGGCAAAACAAACAAAACAAAAATCTTAAAAGGGGAGTATCCAGAAAAGCAAATGACTACAGGTGCTTTGGCTAGAAATGAAATATAAATCTGGTCATGTCACCTCCATGCCTACAGTCCTCTAACAGCTTACCATCCAAACTCCTCACCATGGACAACAGCCCCACATGGCCTGGCCCTGCTTCCTCTTTCATCTCACCTCCTCATCTCCCACTACTTTCCAACCCCCACTGAGCTCCAGTCACACCAGTCTCATATCCTTCCTCAGCAGTCCCTGCTGGCTGCACTTGCTGTACCAGCTGGGTGGGACCCTTTCCAGGTTCAGGAGGGAGCTCCTCTTTGATATTTGGATCTCAGCTCAAATGCCCCTCCTGAAAGAGGACTTCTGGCTTCTTCTGAGCATCAAAGTCAAGTTGGCCATTCCCACCTGCAGTCCCTTTCCATCACATAAGCCCGCTCTATTTTTTTTCAATGCATTTGTCTTTATTTACTAGTTCACTGTCTCCTTCTTCCCCTACAATGTAAGACCATGGGGGATGGGAAGGGGGTTGTCTATGTTGTTCCCAAAGGCATTAGCCCCTTTAACAGTCTCTAGCACACTGCAGAAGCTCACTCAGTATTTGCTGAACAAATGAACAAAATACATGTCACTGCCTTGAGATGCTTCAGCAAGCCAATACCTCAGTTGTTTAATCTTATGGGAGCACTACTCAAAAACGCTCCCATTTCAGGAACTCATGTCATTGTAGTCCTCATAAGCTAGCATTCCAGGTCTGACAAGGTGAATAACCATTTAGAGTCTATGGCCATTGCTTGGTTATTTTACCATAATGTCTTTATGCTCTCGTTCCTCCTCACATACTGAGCCTGCTTTCTTACCAGATAACGTTTTGCCTTTTCCCTTCTTGTATGATTTAAAATCTTTGCAAATAATGTGGCAACGATCACCCTGTCGTGGAAATGATAACACTCTTTTCTCGAAAGTTCTTTTGGTTTTCCCCAGGATTGATTTTAAAACTATCTTGACTCTTTAAGTTTGTCCTAACCCAGAGCTGACCTTTTGGTTAATTCCAGTCTATTAAAAGTCACTTAAATCTAGAGCCCACACTAGCCAACACAACTTATACTCTTATATGATTCCCTTGTCTGTGGATCATACCAGTTACTGCACACTCATCTTGCACTCAGTGACTCAGGACTCCGCACAGGGGAGATGCCACACGAGTGTAACTCTCATGGCCTCACTCCCACTGCATTTACTTGTCCCTCCAGAGACTGCCATTTTCTCCCAGTCCATCCACCTCCTCTGATGTCATCTCATTTCTTACCCAGACTGAATCCTGATATTTAACCATCCAAACTATTTCTTCTTCACCCGTATTCAAACAGTTTTGCCCCCATTCTTTCTGTGCTACCCCCAGAAAAACTGAATTCTAGCTCTACTGCACAGTTTTCTTCTTCCCTCACACACTGCAGGGATGGAAGACCTCAGGTTAAAAAAAAACATTAGAGAGAGTGACACCAAGGACATAGTATGATTTCTAATAAACACTGCTAATAAATTCTTTCATAGGACTTTCGTATACTGCCTCATGCATTTCTCTCTTCTCAGCAACTAGCCGAAACTTTCATCTTCCTTTTCAAGCCCTAATCCAATCTCCTTCTCTATTCCAATACTTTATGGCAGATAATTCTGTTTCCAAGGAAGAGATCTTCAGAGATGCACTTCCTCAACTGCCATCCTCTTACCTGCCTATCACCAGTCTCTACCTGTACACAGCCTCACACTTTCACACTCATATGGGAATATGTCTCTTCTCTTTCAAAACTAAAGTCTGTGCTTATGCTCTTGATCCCATTCCCCTCTGTCTCCACCCAAATCTTATTCTGCAAATTATCTCCTCTCTTCTATATCTTCAACCTCTCACTCTTACCAGCTTCATTTCTTAGTCTATCAGCTTGCTTCTTCACCCCTAGAAAGCCCTCCCTTTATCCAGATGTCTTCTTCCATCTACTGCTCTAGCTCTCTTTCAAACTTCTTCAATGACTAATTGCCATCTGCACATCCCCTCCTGTCAGTCATTCCCAGTCCAATGTGGCCTGACTTTTGCCCCCAAAGCTTCACTGAAACTTCTGTCTTTAGACCACCAGTGATTACCCATTGGCAAATTCAAATTTTCTCCTTCCTCACTAGATCACTCTACTACATGTGATGCTATGGATCACATCTTTCTATTTTGAAACTCTCTATTCAGTTTATGCATGACAGAGAATCACTCATTTTGTTTTCTTCATGGGCTCTTCTTTCTTTCCCCTCTCTTTTTAGCCTACCTTAACCTTACTGGAGCCACCCTTCCCCTGCAGTTTCATTCACAGCCACAATCACTAACCTTTATATGGAAATGACTCTCAGGTCTACTCTCTCCAGCTCCAGCCTCTCCCTGAGCTCTAGACTGTTACGTTCAGCTATCTCCTAGCCACAACGAGGATGTCCCAAAGCCTACCACATCTGTTATGTCTATTCTGACTGCACCTCATCTTCAACTCACTGTTTAAGCTGTTGATTCCCTGGTGCTACCCATTTCAGCTGCATACCGCCCTCCATCTAGCTGTCCAATCAAGGCAAGCTTTAACTCTCCTCTCTACCTTATCATCCACATCTAATCAATTCCAATGGTTTGTGTCAACTGAAGGTTTCTTGAAAGCATCCCCCATCCCATGCCTCTAGCAGTTTCTTAGTGCAGGACCTCCATGTATTCCCCTTACTTGATTTTTCACAGTCTAGGGGATAAAAGCCAAACAATTGAGCATAAAATATCAGACCTTTCATGAGCTGTCCTCAGACTCTTCTCTGCTTCAACATTGTACTTACCATGAAGTTGAACAAAGCGCTGTGTGCTCCCTGAACATACCTCACTATTCCATGCCCTTGCCTCCTTAGTACATACCGTCTCCAATGCCAGAAACACCGTTCTCCATTTTCTCCCCTTTCCTCCCATCTCCAACACCTCCTTTCTTGACTAGCACTTGTCCTCTAAGATTCAGCCCAGGCATCACTTCTTCCAAGATCCCTTTTCACACTACTTCAGACTGAAGAGCTGCCTCTCCTCGGTGCTACCACAGCATTCCATATTTGCCTCTAAAACAACACAGTTCACACCTCTCTAACTGATATATTTATTTATCAGTCTTCCTCAAACCAGCCCATAAACTCCTCAGGGCAGGAATGCTCATAGTAGGTGCTCAACTTAATACTTTGATGAACACGTTAAATGTTAATGGTAAATAATTCTGTTATCTGTTTGTAGATCTCTAAATAGCCTATGCATGCCACGTGACTCTATCTCAGTCATCTGCTATTTAATTGGGAGGCTCTGCTGTAGTCATGGTGCTTTAATACTGAAAAGCCAAGCAGTTGCTAACATCATGCTAGTCTAGAATGAGTCTCCACTGCAGAAAGAGTTAAAGGAACAGAAGGCCTAAGCAAACTAAAATTAGTTATTTCTTGCTATTCAACATAGTCTAAGATTTGGCAAGACAAATCTCTTAGGCAGGCACACTGCTGACACAGCATGGCAAAAAGGAACCCAACCAGTGCTCAGCAGACCCAAAAAGGAAAACCTGCAATATCTTTAACACTGGAAATTCTGAGTTTTGCTGATTCATTCTGACTTAAACCTGCAAAAACACTTGAGTAAAGCGCACCCAAGCTGACTTTGCTTTTTTTTATTCTGCAGAGCTCACAGAACTTGGCAGACAAGAAATTTAATAGTTGTTCTTTTTATTTCTCGGAAATTTGTGAGATATGGGCTGTGGTCATCTACATTAAAGTGTCTGATAACATTAAATGGTATTTTTCTTGCAGTGATGCAGTCCCAGTCAAAATAGTGATGAGAGTTTAAAATACTGACTGGAGTTTCTATAACTAATAAGTTATACAGGAGCTCTCTTTCACCAAAGGAAGTCCTGTCACTATCTCTAGTTGAATCAGAAGAGCCTTAGTTAACAGTTCTTGCTCACACTTTGTACAAAGACATCTGTATAATTCGTTCCAATTTACGAAATACTATTAAAATATCAGCATGGAAACTCACGAGAAAATCAGATAAATTTTCATCAGGACCACAATTTCTAAGAAACTATATTAGAGCAAAGTTATGAAGGAAAGACCCTTCTCAAAATAGGTAACTGCATGGTATCTCTTCGTTCTTCTTACAGAAGTTATACGAATCGCATAATGAAAAATAAAACAGATAAAATTTCTAGACTGAAGTCTATACTTGAATAAGCAGTTTATCATTACATATATATATATATAGTAATGATTACAGTTAACATTTAATTAACTGACATTACTTAAATATTTATTCCATTTAAAATCATAATATCTAAATATCATACAGGGAACCTTTTTCTTGCTGACATATTTAACAGGTTAAATGTTGTGTCTTTTCTTTCAGGAAAAGAAGACAAGATAGAATTAACTTTATTCAGAGTATTTTATATTTTATAAATGCTCTATGTAATATGATCAGCTGGAAAATACTGGTTGCTTCAACAACAGAAATTATTTCGACTAAATCAGTATCAAGGAAATGTACTTATTTCTTAACAGAATTATGACCAAATACTTACTTGTTCAGAGTGAGGTCAAGAATGAATTTGGAGCCAAAGGCTTCAATCTGGAAGCTTGCCTGGGCCAGATGGACAGCCTAAAGATTCAAAAAGAAGGAAAGAATCTTAGCTTATTTTCCTGTTCTTAAAGACTGATTATAGTATTATCAAGAAGACTATTTAGCAAGTGCAGCTTCTTTATGAATATATTCATTTCTTTACATATTTTTATATGGCAATTCATTTCTTTAATAGGAATCTAGGTGAGTTGTTATGGTTTCGCTTGGAAGAACTAGATGCTAGTTTACCCACAAACTAATAAAAGACAACCAGTTCTTTAAAATGAATCCATTGTGATTAAATAACAAAAGCATAGTCTGCTGGACTTCCAAAGTAACCATGATGAATTACGCAAAAGTCTGACTAATTAAAGCCTGATTTCAGCCTATTTTCTGCACAAAGCCATCAATTCTTTCTGCACACCTAAGTAAAAAATCATGTCAGTGCTCTGCTCCTCATCAGGAAATGAAACTTTCTCTAAATGATGTGTCAGCAGAATGTGACAGTAAAATGGGATACCACAACCTTCCAACTTCAGAAAACACTTAGAACCCGAACCTTCGGGAATGCTGAGATTTCACGTTCCTTTTTAAAAAATAACACATTTCCAAAACTGTCATTATTGTGTCTTAACTCAAGATATAAAGATAATCCCGCCTAAACATGAATCACATTTACTAGGAGTTAAGGATGAGTGTGGTTCACAGGAGTGTCTTGAATAATATAAAACAAACAAATCAATGAAGTTTTGTCAAAGTATCATCTGAGATAAAGCTCCTTTGTCATCCTATCACACAAAAAATAAGGAAACAAGGATAAATGTGACAACTACAGCCCCTCTCCCTTCACTCCCCAATGTCCTTCCTCAAGACCTCAATCCTAAGGTGCAGAGGGGTGACAAATAACCTGTGCAGTGCCACATGCCCAAAAAATGCGATACTGTCATAAACATACCTAGCATCCTCCTCCACCCATACCTCTACCACCTTCCCCCCAACACCACACCATGCTCCATTTTGCCCTTGCCTTTATTTTTGGCTATCAGAAGCCTCCAAATTTAATGAATATGATTGCTGAATTATTATATTGATATTTCTTTTAGTCTCCATATCTTAGAGCAGCTAGAAGTAAAAACCTAAAATTGTGGAATTGCAACCCATTCCAAACTCTAAAATCTGTTCTACAACTAATTGGTATGATATGCTTTTGATATTCATTGCTTTTTTGTATATATGTTATTTTTTCACAAAAAAAGGGGGGGGGAAGAATTGTGTTTTGTAAGATGTTAGTTTAAAGATTGATTTCAAGATCTTTTTTGGTAATTTAAATATGTAAAGTAAGCAGGAAGTGTTTTTGTTAAGGAAAGAGAGAGTACTTTCCCCTAAAGTAAAACAACTGATTGTTGCAAAGTGAGAAACAGGAATGCGTAGGGCAAAATGGATAGATATAGAAAGTTGTAGAAGTCTTGCTGGGAGTGAATTTTATTGGTTGTGGTTAAGGTTAATTACGATTTTAAGGTTTTTTAAGATTTTTAATAGTTTTCTTAGCAGATGTATCCAAACAAAACAAGGATTTTGTTTTCACTCTGTTAAAATGACAATGTTTTCTTGGATTATTTGTTTGCTCTTAGTGAGAAGCTATAAAAGTGTGCTTACCATCTGAGTAATCTGCCTAAACAAAGATTCTATGTCTTATCCAACCAATATACTTATTGACATGTTAAAAAAAAAAAAAAACAGAAGACAATAAATGCTTGCTATTTAATCCAAAAAAAAGAAAACAGAAACAAAAAAAACCTACCCATCCTTCAAGGGGACAGCAACTGCCATACTGCCCCACGAAGCTGGTCTTCCTCAGAGCTTTGGGCCACTTTGTCCTCCCTTCCAGTCACACTCATGAGTGCTCCATTCCCAGCCCTCCTCTAGATGGCGCGCCAATCCCAGCCCTCCTCTAGATGGCGCTCCAATCCCAGCCCTCCTCTAGATGGCGCTCCAATCCCAGCCTACCCCTAGATGGCGCTCCAATCCCAGCCCACCCCTACATGGCACTCCAATCCCAGCCCTCCCCTAGATGGCGCTCCATTCCCAGCCCTCCCCTAGATGGCGCTCCAATCCCAGCCCTCCCCTAGATGGCGCTCCAATCCCAGCCCTCCCCTACATGGCGCTCCATTCCCAGCCCTCCCCTACATGGCGCTCCATTCCCAGCCCTCCCCTACATGGCGCTCCATTCCCAGCCCTCCCCTAGATGGCGCTCCAATCCCAGCCCTCCCCTAGATGGTGCTCCATTCCCAGCCCTCCCCTAGATGGCGCTCTATTCCCAGCCCTCCCCTACATGGCGTTCCATTCCCACCCTTCTCTAGATAGTGCTGCATTCCAGCCCTCCCCTAGATGGAACTCCCCAATTAATATCACCGGGATTTGCAAACAACTGGATCCTTGTCGTTTAGTGACCCTTCCCCAGAATGCATGAGCTTGCATTTAATTGACCATATATGTACTGTCAAGAATGCTTTGCCATGCCAAAGCCATGAAATTCTCTAAATATCTAAATAAAGTACAGCTTCTACTTCCAGTTAAGTACAACTGCTAAACAGGTAGTCATTCTATAATAGTCAATAAATAAAACAAAAAAGGGAATGAGAAAATCTTAAATTGTTAATCCAGAACAATGAAAGAGAAGGCACTTGGATCCCCAGCACCATGGGATGCCACGCCAAACCCCAGGCAACCGCGTGCAGCAGGGTCACCATGCTGGCCTGGGTTTCCTGCCTGCAGACAATTACTTGAGAGAGAAATCTCTTGTCAAGCTGCGTCTCTGTCATCAGCATCATGACCAAGAACTATCTAATACAGATATCTGATAGTTGTTAACCTTAATTCATTTGCAACTTGAAGCATTAATTTTTGCATGAAGATTTTTACACTGATGAATAATTTTTACCAGCAGAGATTTTTTTCAGCCCTGTTCCCAGAAGATTTAAGAAAGATGGAATAACTTACTTCTTGAGACTAAGATAGATCCTTAGGCCCATTTTCTCCTAACAACATTAAATCACAGAGAAGAGTTCATTTGCAGCATTCTGGCTAAAAGAATTGATAAATGCACCTCCTTAAGCATTATAAACACTAAAAAAAAAAAAAAGTGTCCCAGTCAAAGTCTCGTTTTATAGCAAATAAGCAATTAACCAGATACAAATCCTGACAACACACTTTAGAAAATAAGATAGCTTCATGGGGAGTTATACAATTACTGGGAGTTATACAATTTAATTGTTAAATAAGTTTATACCGAATCAAAGTGAAAAGCTTCAGTTTCACAGAATTTAATCAAAGAGCTAGCAAATAGTATTGGTTCTTTCTTTGCCTTTCTCATTCACTCATTCCACACATATGACTTAAGCCCCACCATGTGTACAAGAATGGCTGTACTCAGAAAAGTCCCTGCCCTCCAAAAAGCAACAGCCTTCAGGGAAGAGGTTAGGGTGCTGCCAGCTTCACTGTGTCCAAATGGACACAGGAATTAAGCTGAACCACACCCAAGGTAGAGCAGAAGGGCATGGAAGAGACTTCACTGATAAGGTGGTATTTGAGGAAAGTTTTAAAAGATGAGTAAGAATCCAACTGTTAAGGGGAGAAGAACATTCAGGGCATGGAGTAAAACATTAGCAAAAAAATAGAGTAAAAAATGAATATGGGCAGTAAGAAAATGGCTTTCAGAGGAAGTTTCAAATCATGAATCTGGAAAGGTGAGTTACAGACTGGGGAGCATTATATGACATGCCTAATAATGTATATGATCTCAAATTTGCACCTTTGGCCAAGAAGCGAGCTTTCCTCTAAATATCCATTCCTCCACTGTCATTTTGTGTGTTTCCAGCCTCTCTTGCAGCTAGCTAGGCCTATAGGACTACGTTCTGACAAACAGGATGTGAGTATAGCTATGGTGAAACTTGTAAGCATTCCCCATAAAGAAACTGAACACCCCAGTCATACCCTGTAGTAATTAGGTTCAGGTGTCAATTTGAGCCAGTTCTATAGCTGTGGACTTAAATCATCAGCATGTGAAATTCATCTACATCTTATTACACCTATGGTTGGCTAAGGGGAGTGCCTTCAGCAATGAGTGATGTTTAATTGAATTAGCTGGAGGCTTAAAAGGAGAGCTCAGCAGAGCTCATCACAGCTCAACACAACATAGCTCAGAGCTCAGAGCCAGCTCAGAGCTCAGAGCTGCTTCAGACCCAGACATTTATAGATGCAGAGAGAAACCACCCAGGGGAAAACTGACCCCAGAAGCCGGGAGAGAAGCCCAGCAGACACTGCCACATGCCTTCCCAAATTAGTAAATTTGTAACAAAATAAATCCCCTTTATAAAAGCCAATCTATCTCAGGTGTATTGCATTCCAGCAGCCTTAGTAAAGTAAAACACACCCCTTTTCCCTCTTCCCATTGACCAAAATGCTGATGTGGACCAGCATGGACCATGGAGACAAGATCAAAATCCCTAGGGATGGAAAAGCCATAAGAAAAAAGGCTCCTAAGCCCCTTTATGGTGAAGCTGTAGTCCTGGACTGCTAACCCACACCAATATACAATGGAAATCAGCTTCTAGTTTGTTTAAGCTGCAAACAGTTGAAGTCTCTGTTATTTTATTTCCTTAGAGTGAAGTTTAAAGGACAGAACCCAGATCAAAAGTTATAACTGATTAGATAGTTCTGTATTACGAAAGGCAATAAAATACAGTGATTAGAAAAGTAGGCTTTGAAGTTGAACAGACATGGGTACAAATTGAATCCTGTTACTTGCTAGCATTGCGACAAGTCATAAGTTTCATCCTGTCATCCATAAAATGTGAGATAAAAATTCCCACCATTCAGGATTGTTGTGAGGACCCAAAGAGTCAAGTGAAGAACTGATGGAGCACAGTGAGTGCCTAACACATGCTGTCATCATCATTATGATTCAAACATATTGACAGAATACTCTCCAGAATAAAAACAATTTATAATGCTGGCAACAACACACCTGTTTCTCCATAAGTGGGAAAAATCTTTTATTACCTTTATCAATAAGAATGTTTTAATATTTTAATTCAAATTTATATCAATTCTAAGAAAGTAGTGCATTGCTCCATAAAGGGATTTAAGATTTCTTCACAGCATTCATCTTCTTTGCATATGTACCAAATAGAATAAGTATATTCATCTAATATAACTATATTCGTGTTATTTTAGTGTATAATATTTTTCTTACACTCTGTTTCTCTTTGCATTGTATACATTCTGTATTTGTATGCAGAGTATATATTCTTCTCTACACTGAAATACATATCTGACAGGTGATTCTTTTTCCTACCATCTGCTATTTCTGCTGTCTTCTACATGCTTAAAATAACTTTAACTTCTGGAATCTCTTTGTTATTCCATTTCAATTTATTAGGTATTTTATTTTTTAAAAACACTATATGATTTTAATAACAATTTTAAATATATTTCAAATAAGTAAACTGAGGCCTCATCACTATTATTTTACAAATTATATTATTGGGTATTATTTGAGTTTACATAATTTTAGCCTACTTCTTCCAAATGGCAGAAAAATTAGAAGATGGGCTCAGGTAATAAAAAGTTCTATAACATAAAGCCATATCATTTATAGTTGATTAAATATGATTTTAGAGTTGACTGGCATCACTAAAATCCACTGAAAGTACAAATATTACCCAACACTACTGCTCTTACTTTATAAAAAAGGAAATCTACAGCTAGGTTTAGAATGTGTTTGGTAATTCAAAATCATACGCATATTTTAGAGGAGAATTCTCACATCACACTACATATAAGGTCATGAATGGTGATTTGCTCCTTCAGGATAGCTGTTAAATAGCCTTGATGATCGACACTTGTTTTTATAAGGACTTCCACTATAATCGTTCTGTGGGAAAATGTAGGATTTTATAGCCAAAGAGGATCATTTCAAGACAGAAAAGAGCACATCGCTGGACTCAGAATCACCGCCCTGAAGGAGTGAGAACAGCTGTTGCCAATGCACTTTGGTATTATTCTTTTGACTCACAATCTGGCACAGGGAAATTACAGGAGCTCTATAAACAAAAACAACTCAACTCAATTATATACACAAACCTCCTTCACTGACGAACAATTTACACATCCTAATAATGCGCGTCGTTGTGGGTTTTTTTTTTTCTTTTTTAGAGATGGAACCTAACAGTAACATGTTCTATAAAGTTTTGAAGACTGTTCAGCTCCCCAGCTAAGACTTGTTTTGCACCCCATCATCACATGATGTTATGATATTAAGCAACATATAAAAATAAAAGCCAAATTTTGTGTAAGATACGTTAAATAAGATGAAGAAAAAAATTATGTTTTCTTAGGACATATATTCTAGAATAATTACATTAATATGGACATGAAAGCAAGAGATAAAGATGACTACTTATATAAATACAAAGCAGCCATTTGCAGGATACATCTGTTTCATGCAACAAAGCGTCACCCCTCAGGTGTGTTCAATCAATAGCCCTTACTACTTGGCAAGTATTCTGAGTTCTGTAGAATGCGCACATAACCGGAACTGAAGATGAGAAATTAAAAGTCAGCACTTTCATAATATTCAAAGAATGTTATGATACTGAATTTCATAATTCAGTAGAAAGTAAGCAACCTAGAGAATTGAGGCTTTCTACACTATCAATCATAATATCCTCTGATCACATATTTACTTTAGTATACAGCATATCATATTGCACCACCCAGGATTTGGGAAACAAGTAAATTTGTAAGAGGTTTCCCTGCTCTTCAGACACCTACGGTTTATTCATGGAAACCATTAAATATCAAAGGGAACATATCAGAGCAGCATTATCAATAAGACAATAAAATGCTTTACGGATGGGATTAAGAAGCCCTGATGGGTATCAGGCAGGACTGAGCAGACACAGGCTGAATTATTCAAGCTCTGCTTCCCAAAGAAGAAAGCAGTGAGGCTTGGCTTCTAGGAAAGAAGGAAGTATAAAATGCTGCAATTAGAGTTAGAAGCGGGATTCCTCTTACAGGAAGGATCATGGAAAAGGTAAAAACAGGGCAGGCCATGGTGGCTCAGCAGGCAGAGTTCTCGCCTGTCATGCCAGAGACCTGGGTTTGATTCCCAGTGCAAAAAAAAAAAGGTTAGAAAAAAAAAGAAAAACTAAACAGTTGATTTTGAGAGAGTTTAATTATTTTCTTGTTTTTATTATTTTCTTCATTGTTGTGATAATCTCATTTTTTATTAAAATATCAGATATACACACACAGAAAACAATAATCTTTCAGGCATTATTTGCTCTCCTTTTATCTTTTTGCTGATGTCCCCCCCCCACCCCAACTCCCATCCTACTCTAATGATTTTTCAATAGATCCTTCAAGAGTTTCTATTTCACTTTCTTCAGATAAAGTGGGAAAAAGTTCACAGGCTCACAAACCTCACCTTCTTTTGGGGTTCAGGACACAGCATGAGATTTTAGAGAAGACAGAAGAAATATACCAACTAACAACAAGGGAAGAGAGACACCAGCTAATCAGGTATTGGATACCCTCTGAATCCTTCATTGAAATGGGTGGACAGCTGAGGAAAGAGGCTTCAGTGGGGAAGCCTTGGCCCAACCCGGTTGTCCAATATGTTTTTCTCTTCATATAAAAACATAGACAGAATCCAGTGATCCAAATAAATAAATTCTAATAAGAAATAAACGGTCATGTTTAAATTGAAATGCGTTGAGGAAAATCTGTCAC
Organism: Tamandua tetradactyla; assembly: GCF_023851605.1. Classification (NCBI taxonomy): domain Eukaryota; kingdom Metazoa; phylum Chordata; class Mammalia; order Pilosa; family Myrmecophagidae; genus Tamandua; species Tamandua tetradactyla. Next base: position 181,832,086 of record NC_135329.1, on the reverse strand, counting down.
TTTCTTTTGATAGCAAACAGGGACTTTTCTGCAGATGACGAGTTTGGGTCCACGCCATACCAGAAGAAACATAAAACTCCAGTTCGTGGATTTTTTTTCTGTAGAATGAAAAAAAAAAAAAACCCCACCAAATATATGACTATATTCACAATCCATAACAAATCTAGAGTTTCTTCATCTTAACATCTAAATTTAATGTTTTTTTATTTTTCTAAATTAATCTCAAGAGTTTTAATGTCCAAAAGAAAATCTCAATAGACATGTTTCAATTACAATCTGGTTCTAGTCCCTTATTGCAAGTTAGCACACTGGTGATCTCACAGACTGGTGTATAATAAAAGTAATAATGCCTTACATTTTTTTATGCTTTTAGTCATCTCAAAGGATTGTCATGTCTATCTAGAACAATACAGCATCCCATGAGGTTGGCAGAGCAGACATTTTTATTACCCTTTTAAAGAAGAAAAGCCTTTTTTTAAAGGCACTGAAGTGATATTTTTGTCCAAGGTCACACATCAAAAGAAGAAATGTGAGAATTTAGCTTCAGCTCAGTGAGAAAAAGTGCCAGCCTTTAAGCCAGAAGTCCTCAAACCTCTGAACCTCAATGTTTCCTCAGCACTAAAATATAAATAATATTAATTTACTAAGAGCAACTAAATTATATAGTAAATTCCTAGCACAAGTTTGGACACATAGTAAGAGCTCAACAATTTAAGGAAATAGCAAAGTGGAAGGAGAAAGAAAAAAAGAAGAAATATAAACCAACTCTTCGGAAAGGGCATGAGTCAGTCCCACTTCAAAGTAATCTCCCGATACAGATGGCTACCTTCTAGCAAACTCCAACGTGCATTTATACTCTGCAAAACTTGCAAATTTTATATTTTTATTGCTAATTGCCATTATGTAGTATGCTTTAACCTTGCTCAAGTTGTCATGCCTTTAAAATAATATGAATCATTACCCTGAGAAGTGAAACAGCTGCAAATGTTACATGAAGGCAGTTCTGCAAATTAAGGTAATTTGCCTTATATTCTTGTCAAGATGTATTTAAATAGATAGTTTGTGGGAGAGAAATTATCATGTTTCTAGTATGTTCTAATTCACAGTATTATTGGTTAACCCATTAATAAATATGCATTGACTATCTACCCTGGGTGAGACAGAATGGCAGATACAAAGGTATAGGAGACTTAGTATTAACACCACAAAGTCTATAAGCTGATTAGGGAAATTAGATGGAAATCATAAAGAGTGAAAAATATAACACTTCAAATAATAATAAATAAATATCATTTTTAAAAATGTCAAATGCTATTTAAACATAATTTATTCCTGAATTTGATGTACAGGCAATAAGTGATTGGAATTTGAGGAATGACAATATTGGGGGCTGGAGAAAGCTGAGGAAGGCTCATGGGGCAGCCTTTCTTAGCACTTACAGATAGTACAACTCAGACAGCTCTAGTACTGATTAAAAGGATGAAATTTCCAAGCATTTGCTAACAAATGATTGCTTCAGAAGCATCCCTTTAAAATAAAACATAGGAGGCCTTCCATTCGGGAGTGTTAAAAAAAGCACAATTTGGATTGTAGTGAGAACTCATACATGAAAGTTAATTATAATAAAGTATTTCATGAAATCAGTGAGTACTATGAACACATCACCTTGAAAAATCACGCATGGGTTTTGTTAATCAATGTATCATTTAGCTTTAAACTAGGTTGTTGAAATCCTCGATTTTGAAGGACACTGCGTCATCAAGACCAAAACAAGAGCAAAAGCCTACTCCTCTCCCAAGACACAAACAAGTCACCATCTCCCAATAAAGGAAGCAGGTCCTTGTTTGACTTCGTGCTCTGGGCTGATCTTGTCCAGGAAAATGGAACTTCCACTCCAGAAGAAATCTAGCCAACATTCAAGAATCGATTTGATGGCAGAGAAAAACAGACATCATGGGCTGTATGAATTTTAACTTCTGACCAAATCTTTTGAATTAACTCTTTTCTAAGTAAACCAATTTTAAAGAGATTACAGTTCATCTCCCTCTCTTTTGTAACCTACTCCCCAATTCCTTTTGAAGTATTCGTAAAATGTGATATAGATAGCAGATGGACACTGAAGAGAAAGAGGAATACCACACACTGATAATCCAAATAGACATTCACGTGAATAAAACATCATTTCGCTGTACTAAAAATTTATTCTAAAATTCTTCATGGCCAGACAAAGAAGAAAAGTTACATCTAATACTATGGGGGAGGGGTGGGTGGGTGTGAGGAAACTATTTCTTTATAGCCCTAATGGGTCATACTAAGATTTTCCTTAGTGACTATTTAGCCACGAGAAGGACTCTGTATCAACACATTTTCACTGATAAAGTACTTTTGGACATTTACATAAAACGACTTCCCTATATGTCTGATTACCATTTGCAGGATATTAAATTGATAATACCAACTCAAGAGAGAGATTAAATCACAAGCCTTCAGTGCTCTGCTATTTGAAAATGGGGGAAGCATTACAAGTGCCACTATAGCTGCATTATTTAGCATTAATACATTTTCTGAAAGATGAGTAAAAACTACAACTATGACAACAGTTACCATGGATGCAACTTCTTTCTCCTGCCTTCCTGAAGAGTAACATTTAATTTGATGCATTAATCTAGTAACTAAGGTGTGATTCACTTTGTTCTTTTTCATCGAGTCGTACATCACCAAACGGCACAACTCCAGGGAGTGCTTCTCTCTCTGCTAACACTTTTGTCATAAAGCAAGAATACATTTTGCTTTCTAGCCAGAATTACTGAACACCCACTGAAGAAAATGAATAAAAGCACAGAAATAGGGTATAAGTTTTGGAAAGCCAAAGACACCAAGCTCCGTGCTTCGTGTCTTTGACTCACTGCGTGATTTTTTTAAATTTGCTTATAAAATATTCATATTGGGGATGTAAGGGTAGTTCAGTGGTAGAATTCTCACCTGCCATGCAGGAGGCCCGGGTTCGATTCCCGGCCCATGCACTTCCCAAACAAACAAAAAATTCAACAATTGGTGCTGTAATAAGGGGATAGTTACATGGAAAAAGAACGATATGCGACCCCCTCCAGATAGCATACAAAAAATATATATATTCATACTGTCCTGAAGGAAGAAAAGCCTCCCTAAAGTAGCACTCTAGGGGCAGTTGTACTTCCTCACTCTGGCTATTCTGGTCCCTAGAACATTGGCTACAACAACCCAGTGGGCTCAAGTCAATTCAAATGCCTATCTAGGGCAAAAGAAAGCTCTTTAACACAGGTCTTTATAATGACCATAAAAGGATTAGTTAAGAATGAATGAGTGACATATGAAATGAGAATTTTGATGGAGTAATTACACAGCTCACTTGAACATTGTTCAAGCTAATAAACCACAAATGATATGGACTAGGTTCAAATACTAATCTCCAGGTCCTCCCTCAATAAGAAACAACTAAAAACACGTGACCAAATAAAGCTAGGCAGACCTGGCCAGGTTGGATCTCTCTTCTTCTGACATATCCTGATTCTACTGATCTTCTTTGGTGGGTACTACACTGTTCTTGCCCAGAGCTGATTTTTGTTGCATTCCCTATGCCTCTAGCTCTTTGCAGAAATTTTTTCAAGCTCTGCTTATGAGATTGCTCAAAGTCCATTCTAAGTACACAGTTGTTTGACAATGGTGTTCCTAAGTCCTAAGGGGTGTTTGCTTTCCCTGAATATGCTCTGCAAAATGTGTCCCTTAGGTTGAATGTCACTGTGGTGTAGCCTCCTTCTGTCTGCACAGACAGGCAACTATGGATTGGAGTCCTATGTTCTCGGGTTCTCAGCTGTGTCTGGCTCTCTGTCCTTGGCTCTGAATTTTGACCTTTGCTATGTATGACCATGGATGGCTACATTCTACCCCTTTAGATGAAAAGAGTAACTTCTAAAGGACAAGCCAAGATAGAATTTGATTTTTCCACTTTACAGAAGTGTAGATGCTATTATATTTCCTGGGTAACACTACAAGTCCTGTTCCCAGCACAGATTCACGATTGTCCTGTTTCACAATTTTATTCAAAACAAATGTCATGTGCACTACACATACTTTGCCCAAAGCTAGATATGGAAGAGCTAATATTGATGAGATCTAATTTTCTCACACATCAAATATCCACAGATTTCTACAAAATACCAACCACTCAGCCTATATTCACATAATTTTTAAAACTAAGATTTAGAATACTGATCATTATGTCTATTTTAGCTTACAAATGATACACATCTCACCATGTCCATGGAATTTTTTAGGTGCATTAAAACTCCAAATTATTTCCAAATGAGAACCCAGAAATTACATGGAAACTTAAAGATGCATAGAAATAAAAATAGTACTTTGGATTATGTCTGTATTCTCAGATCATATCCTACCTCAGTGGCTTTTATATCATATATAAAATTACTTTTTCATTCAACCTAGTATGTTCCAAGTAAAATTTCTTGTCTTCTAGAGTTTGCATTTTAGTGTGTATGTGGCGGGGGGTGATAAATACAATAAACAGATAAATTTAATGAAAGTTAGATGGCGATATGTGTTATAGAGAAAAATAAAGTGGAAAAGAAGCATATGGAATCAGAGCGCCTATAGCACAGAGAGGCGCAATTTTATAAATAGAATAGTCAAAGAAGGCCTCTTTGGAAAAGACCTGGGAGTGAAGGAAGAAGCCATGTGGACAGCTTGTGGAAAAGAATTCCAGGCGGACAGTTGTAAAAGCCCTGACACACCAGCATACCGGTATGTTCGACATTCAATGAACAACATTAATTCAAGTTTGGCTCAAGTGAAGTGAATCAGAGAGAGAACCAGAGACAATGAAGTTAGAAAAGTAGCGAGAGGGGCCAACTATGTAGGACCTTGTAGGCAATTGTGAGAACGTTGCCACCTTATGAAATAGGGGTGCAAGCTCGTCTTTCATGCTGGAGACCTGGGTTCGATTCCTGGACTATGCACACGAAAAAAATTATATGAAATTGGAAATCACTGAGGATTTTGAGCTGGGAGTAGCATGATCCAGTTTCTATTTTTAAAAGTTCACTCAGGCTACTGTGTTGAGAATAGACCAAAAAGGGGAGGCAGAGGAGGGTACAGAGAGAAAGCAGAGGGCCCAATTAAGAGGCTGATGGAATAATCCTAGTAGGAAGTAATAGTGGGTTGGACTCGAGTTGTAACAGAGGAGTTGATGAGAAGTGGTCAGCTTCTGGGTAGATGGGGAATAAGATGAGGAACAAGAGTTACTTATCAATTAGATAAGAGTTATGAACAAAATTCCAAATTTATTTTTTTACCCGAGTCACCAGAAGAAACAAGCAATTTACGGAGATAGGAAAGATGGCAGGAGGAGGAGGTGGGGCAGGAATTCAGGACTTCTGTTTGGTACATATTGAAAATTTGATATGCAAAGTATATGTCCAAGTGGATATGTGGAATAGGCAGTTTGATATAAAACACATAGATAGAAGCTTTAATAAATGTCTATTAAGCAAGTAAGTGAATTGAGAAGTAACAGAAATGAATGAATAAATGAACGGTTACATGTATGACTAAATTATTAAATAAATGAATGAATATTGGGAGTACCAAAAAAATCCAGTGAAAGAACTAATGAGGGAAGTACAGTTTAGCATATACCACACTGTCTTAAATAGCTAGGGCTTTAAATGAGAAAACTGAGATTACAGGGGTAAAAAAAACTATAGAAGTTAGTATAAACCAACCCACTCACTGGGTTTCAAAATAAACATTTTCAATTAAAACAGTCACTTTGGAAACCAAGTGGTATATTATCCACTATAAACTCTCCCAAAAGGATTTGAGTCCAACAGCACACTTTCCATATATGCTATATATGTGTGTGTGTGTTACAATTACAAAAAAAAAAAATGATTAGCAAAGGAGGATGACAATTCTCTAAAAAACCACATGGGTCATACATGCATGTATGTGTGTGTGTGTGTGTGTGTGTGTGTGTATGTGCATGTACTGCTAATAAGTAACACAGTGCTTATCTTTGATTTCCTGGAAGCACATGTCCATATGTTAGAAGTCATACTATCTTAACTGCTTTTATATTTCAAATTGTAACTATTTTTAGGCATACTGTGTCATATGGCATTTTGGGAATTTTTAAAGGTATTCATTTACTGATTTAAATTTATTAACCGTATCTCTCATCTAAGTGGACTGACCTGATCTTAAGCCACAGAACTTAAGAGAAATACTACAATCTACTAAATAATGTAGATTTCTCAAAGTCACTTACCATTTTAGTACAGTTTATGTTTTGAAATCTAGCAATGAAATAGCTCGAAAGCACTGTATGAATCTCTTCATACTGACATCTGTTCACTTGGCTGCTACTTAAGTTAAGAAATGACAAAAAGGAGTATTTTCTTGAACATTGAAAACAAGTTTCTGTTTTAATAGTGACAAAGAATAAGAAAGAGAAAGCAATTCTTACAATTTTATTTTATTTCAATTATAGTTATTTCTGTTAAATTTTTTTTACCTGAAATAAGCTACATCAAGTCTGTATTTAATTAGTCATTATTAGAGAGGGCATGAATTATTAAATATACTTGGTAAATAGTCTAAAATTAAAACTACTTATAGAACATGGGAATCTGTTTTTTAAAATAGAAGACTATAATAACTTTAACAGTTTATCTCAGCCAAGAAATTAAAAAGCCATTTAAATATACACCCCAAGAAAACTCTTTTCTTTCTGCAATACTTTCTCCAAACAAGTTGGAGGACTCATATTTCCTGACTTTAAAGCATATTACAAAGCTACTGTGGTCAAAACAACATGGTACTGGCAGAAAGATAGATACATTGACCAATGGAATCAAATTGAGAGTTCAGAAATAGACACTCACATCTATGGCCAATTGATATTTGACAAGTCTGCCAAGTCAACTCAAATGGAACATAATTGTCTCTTCAACAATTGGCGCTGGGACAACTGGATATTCATTTGCGAAAGAATAAAAGAGCCACCCCTACCTCACATCCTTTACAAAAATTAACTCAAAATGGATCAAACACCTAAATACAAGAGCCAGGACCATAAAACTTGTAGAAGAAATGTAGGGAAGAATCTCTGTGATCTTGTGGTAGGCAATAGTTTCTTAAACTTTACACTCAAAAGACAAGCAGCAGAAGAAAAAAATTAAAATAAAAACTTTTGTACTTCAAAAGTTTCTTGACTTAGTCAAGAAAGTGAAAACGAAGACAACTTTATGGGAGAAAATATTTGGAAGCCACATATCAGATAAGAGTTTAATATTCAGAATTTATAAAGAAATCCTACAACTCAACAATAAAAAGACAACTCAATTTAAAAATGGGCAAAAGACTTGAATAGACATTTTTCCAAAGAGGACATACAATTGGCCCAAAAGCACATGAAAAGATGGCTAATATCACTATTAGGGAAATGCAAATTAAAATAACAAGATATCGGGCGGGCCGCGGTGGCTCAGCGGGCAAAGTGCTTGCCTGCTATGCCGGAGGACCTCGGTTCGATTCCCGGCCCCAGCCCATGTAACAAAAACGGAGAAACAGAATACAATAAAACAAGAAAATGTTTAAAAATGTTTCCCTTTCTTCCTTCCTTCCTTCCTTCTATCCTTCCTTCCTTCTCTCTGTCTTTCCTTTAAAAAAAAAAAAAAAAAAAAAAAAATAACAAGATATCATTTTACACGGACTAGAATGACAACTATTAAAAAAATTAAATGAAAACAACTAGCGTTGGAGAGAATGTGGAGAAACAGGAACTCTCATGCATTGGTGGTGGGAAAGTAAAATGGTGCAGTCACTGTGGAGAACAATTTGGCAGTTCCTCAGGAAGCTAAACATAGAATTGCCATAGATCTGGCAATCCTACTACTCGGCACATACACAGAAGAACTGAAAGCAGGAACATGAACAGACATTTGTGCACCAGTGTTCATTATGCATTAGCCACAATTCCCAAAAGATGAGAACAGCCCAAGTGTCCATCAAACAATGAACAGATAAACAAAATGTGGTATATATGTACTTTGGAATATTATTCAGCTGTAAGGAGGAATGAAAGCTTGATGCACACCACAACATGAATGAACCTTGAGGAAGTCACGTTGACTGAAATAAGCCAGACACAAAAGGGCAAATATTGTATAATCTCACTGATTTGAAACAATTAGAATAAATGAACTCATAGAGTTAGAATCTAGAATATAGGTTACTAGGGGATAGAACGGGGGTAGAGAATGAGGAGCTGAAGCTTAATTTGTGTAGAATTTCTAATTAGGTTGATTGTAAAGGTTTAGAAATGGATGGTGGGATAGTAGCACATTATTGTTGAGTGTAATTAACGGTGCTGAATTCTGTGCATGAATGTGGTTGAAAGGGGAAGTTTTGGGCCATGGGTATTACTAGAAGGAAAGTTAGAAGATAAAACATAAGATGGTATAACAGTGAACTGTATTATAGATGATAACTATAGTTAATAGGACAAGCATAAGAACATTCTTACCTGAATTATAACAAAGATACTTCACTATTACAAGGTGTTAGTAATAGGGTGATATATGGCGGGAAAATGCATCTAATGCAAACTATGAACTATAGTTAACAGTAATATTTTAATATCTTTTCATCAATTGTAACAAAGATACTCACTAATGCAAAGTTCAACAATAGGGTGGTATACGGGAACACTATTTTTTGGGGGTGAGGAAATTGTATTTTTACATGACTTTTAGGTAAACCTGCAATTTCTATGATTAAAAAAAACACTGTGCTAAGGGAAAAAAACAGACACAAGGTACTACATATGCCATGATTTCACTTGAATAAAATGTACATACAAACAAATATATAGAGATAGAATTAGATCAGTGGTTATGTAGGGCTGGGGTAGGATAGAGGAATTGAGAAGTGACTACTAAGGAGCATGGTCTTTTTGGAGTAATGAAAATGTTCTAAAATTGATTGTGGTGAGGGATATGCAATTTTGTAATTTTACTAAAATAGATACTGACCGTACAGTTTGGATGGACTGTATGGTATGTGAAATATCTTAATAAAACTGTTTTTTTAAAAAATAATGAAAGAAGAAATACTGCAACTATCTAGATAGTCCCAAAATTTGGTCTTTTAAAGGAATGTTATGTTCTTTCCTCCCAAAGTGGCAGCTTCGTATTTTCTTTTGAAATGTCATTTGGTGACTCAAAAGTAAACAACTGCACTTGTGTTCCAGCTGTTCTTCCTGGGTCTCCCCAGAAGCACAGAATTCTAAATTTAAGTCCCACCCTCTCTGAGTTCATTTTACTTGCTAAAATCACCAGAAAATTCAAACTACATAAGAAATAAAAATTTGGAGGTAGGGGAATGATGGGGGGAGCACAATAAAAGTATAAGACATTCTTCATCCTTCATAGGCAAGCAAGAGATAATATCTAAGGATAACAGATCTAAAAATAGGGAAGATACAAATTATTTAATATAAAATAACTAGAAACAAAATTTTTTTCCTTTTTTTTTAGAAACATAAATTTTTTTTTTTTTTTTAAAGAGAGAGGGAGGAAGGGAAGGAAAGACAGAGAGAAGGAAGGAAGGATGGAAGGAAGGAAGAAAGGGAAACATCTTTAAACATTTTCTTGTTTTATTGTATTTTGTTTGTTTGTTTTTTACATGGGCTGGGGCCGGGAATCGAACCGAGGTCCTCCGGCATGGCAGGCAAGCACTTTGCCCGCTGAGCCACCGCGGCCCACCCCTAGAAACATAAATTTAACAACCTTTCAAAAGTGATGGGGGAAGAGACTTTTCATTCCACACCTTTTGGAACTTTGAAATTTTATATCATGTAAGTAAATATTTTAGAGTAACTACTAATTTTACATACTTACACATCTACACTAATTTTACATGTGTAGGTGTGCATGTTTATATATGCAAATTGATCATCAGGTTTTTATCTACTGTAATATTCCTTCCCTGTGGTTTCTAACACTGCCCTTCAGAATCTTCTCACCAGAAACTGTCTTTTAAAGGACTCCTTGGTGGTATGTCAGGGGGGCACTATAACCCCACCAGCAGCCTCCATGCTGAAAACTGTTCCTTAGCCCCTCCTCTGCCCCAATTTTCCAAAACCTCTTTTTTCGTCAAATCAGTGGACAACAACTACTCCTGGGCCAACTGCTCCTTTCACTTTCAATTCATAAATGTCCCACCTAATAATTCCTACTCTTCTTCCAAATATGCCCAAACAGATCTTAGTGAGCCAGCTATTCCATTAATGCCGGGAACAAAGAATGATTCTAACAGCCATTCCCACACTTCATCTGTTCCAATGAACAACCAATCATCTTTTGTTAGAGGATATTTCACAGAAATTTAGGGTCATGATGGATTCTAGAGATCAAACTCATCCACATCAAAATCACCTGAAGCTTACAGAAGTGCATATCCCCTAGTTCCCATATAGACCTACTAAACTCAGATCTTTTCAATAACCACCCCCCACCAGGTGATTCCAATATACATTAAAGTTTGAGATCCCCAATCTAACCAAACCTCCTTATTTTTTAAATAAGGAAATTTAAATCCACAGGTAAGTGACTTGCCCAAAATAGCCCAGCCAACATGCAAACAATTAATTATTCTAACAGTAGGCCATCTCCCTTTAAAAGGAATCTAAACAAGAAAACAAGCAAAAATTGAACTGTTCATCCTACTTTCTCTTGAACCCTGTTCCCATTCGTTTTAGTCATCAACTATTAGCAAATCTCAGCTTCCTGCACAACATCTCCAAATACTCCCTTTTGAGTAATTTTCTTTAAAAAACTTACTATACTCACCTCTCTACAATCTTCCTCTCCCCACAAAGTCCAAAGGTCGCAGTACAATCTGTTTCCTTTAGCTCTGACATAAAAGTCCCCCTCTGAAATTTCTGTAAAGATTCCTGTCACCACTATTAAGCGTCTCTTCTTTGGCCTCAAACAATTTCCCCATTGAGCAAAAAGTAAGAAAACACCTCTTTTCATGGAAATAAACACTGTAATACTCACTCTTACTCAACAACAATACTTTAGCCCACTGTTCAAAAGCATCATCTCCATATCTGAGGCAAAAAGGAAAATATAATTTTTTGACAGTCCATTAGATAATCTTGAACATGTCATAAGGCCATTAAAATGTTTAGGGGGCATTTTTATTTTTTATTGTTGCATTTAAAAGATACTTATTCATTTTAATTGCATGCTGGCCTACAATGTAAAATGGGAAAACCACATTTTTAAATGAAAATGTGAATGGAGCAAGGTCGGTAAGTCTTTTTTTTTTTTTTTTTTTTTAATTCTCAGTGAAAGAGATTTTAAATCTTGTTCATTTAACTTATGCGTTTGAAAACACAAGAAAGAGCACTTCCTGTTATCCAACAGCAATAGCTAGCAGCAGTTTAATTTTCCTCAGCAACCATATGATGTTTGGGGGGAAAATAATAACCCTGAGTGAGATGGGAAGTCCCTAGAAATTGTTAAACTGAGGGGTGACATGACGTGATTTAGGATTTAAAAGACAGCTCCGCCTGATGTGGTTAAGAGGGACTGGATTCAGAGGGATAAGGGGAGGAGAAAAGCAGGGACACACAAGTAAGAAAGATGTTGTAATAATGTAAGCAAGAAGTGATAGCGGATTAGACTAAGTTGGCAGCAATGGAGATAGTGAGAAACAGTTGGTTCCCATTTGAAGGTAACGCCAACAAGATTCGGTGGCTTCAAGTGGCCCCTGAGAGAAAGAGAAGACTAAAGATGCTTGGCTTGGGCAACTGGCTCTAGTTGGAGAACATGGGATGGGCAGGTTAGGATAAATGTAAAAATCAAGAGTTCCATTTTGGATATAAGTTTGAGGTGCCTATTTGACGTCCAAGCAGAGATAGTGTATAAATAATTGTATCTGTTAAGTCAGGGTATCAAGAGATTATGCCCTGTTTGTGAAGAAAGAACTAAGATTCTCAAATATTATATCACAAACAAGTGCTTCATACAAATACGTTGTATGGGTTCATACACTTTTTAACGAGTTAGAGCACTGAAACATCTATACGGAAATCCAAGAATGTGAAAAAGCTTAAAACAGAAAGAAAATTTAAGATTGAATATGCAGACAGGAGTTTATAAATACACTGTTTGGGTAATAATACTAAAATGTATCAATAGGTCTTAAAAGGATTACTGTCCCAAATAAAATAACAAAAAGAGAAAAATAGAGAGAAAATTAAGTAGAGAGATAAAGAATAATGGTCAACCATTTCCATAAAATGTCTTACATATCTGCAAAGCCAAAAATAACAAGATGACATCATCTTACTGTCTCACTGGTTTTGAAAGGAACAAATGATTACATTTATGTAGCTAACAGTGATAAATGCTTCCAACTGCATTCTACAGAGATGGGAGTCCATTACATTGCAAGGGGCAGCTCACAGTAATTAGCAAGGTATTTAATCAGAGTTCACCGTTTCTAACTGTAATTTATAAGAGGAGGGGAGTCAGCGTATGAACTCTTCTTAGTTAAGATGGTTAAGATACAAAGCCCAAGATACTACCACGTGGTCACAGCATGTTCAATTTTATCCCAGTGTCTAACAAAAGAACAGAACTGTATTTCTGATATTTTTACCCTACTAATTTTTTTTTCTGGTTGAGAGGTCTACACACTACCCTATTTGTTATGTTGTTACAATTGTTGTATTTCCTTCCCAAGCCAAAAAACTGCCACTGGTGGATAAAAGTATTTCTTGGGTTTTGTTTTGTTTGAGGTTTTTCCAGGGGTGAGGGGAAAGAGGTGCATGGATGTCTAACTGGGACAATTCTTGGGGAAACTGTCATACTAATGTGTATCACTTATAGTATAAGTATTGGTTGTTGCTCCTTAATTTCCCCAGAGTGTGGGCACCATGTTTACATACCACAGCCTCAAGCTGGTTCAGGGGATTGCAACTCTAAGACATCCCACCACATTCCCACGTATTCACTACTTCATAAGTAGAAATAGTGCCCACTTCCATTTGCAGTGACTCAATCAAGTTCATCTGTAGTCATGAAACTAGGAAGACCCTGAGAATGAGCATTCCCCAAACTGTCCCCTCAACTACCCCACTACCTACTTTCTTTCTTTTTTCTTAAAACAAACACTTTATTCTGAAGAAGAGCAATTCCCAACTTGGATACCCTGGACCTCTTGTCAATAATTAATCAGTACCATTTATTGACAACTTCCCAATCCCTGGCAGTGTGACAAGTACTTGACATGTATGATCTTAACTAGGCCAGTCGCAACCCTCTGGGTGTTAAGTCCATGTTATTGATAGGGAAGCTGGGGCTTAGAGGGGCTAAGGAATTGCCCAAATCCAAAGAGCTGGTAACAGCATATGTGTTAGAACCCTCGACCCTTGACCCCAACCATTCTCCCCGCACTAAGTGGCAATGGAGGAAGTAAGAGAAATCAAAGGAATTTTTGACATTTTAAACAGCCTAGCACAGTTCCTATTTATTCCAAAAATGGTTATACTGGATCATTAAGATGCCAGTTTCCCGGCTTTGAGCTGAAATAATAGCATGTCATTGTAGACACACTGGTTATCACATGCTGACAAAAAGTTTAAATTGGGTATAATGTCATTCCTTTAATTAGCAAAAGTAGAGGGTAAATTTGCCAATTCTCTTAAATTCAGCTTCTTTTGAAGACATATTTCTTCAAGCTGCTGACTACTATATTAGAGAATATTTTTCCCAAAAAAAAGTCATTTCTAGAATGGTTCAAATGTCTAAATTTGGAAATGCCACCCTTGTTCAATAAATAAGTAAGAAGAAAAATGTGACAGAGAAAAAATAAAATTAAAGAAGATTACTAAGGTAAGCAAGTAAGATATATATACACATAATGCCAGCATTTTTAACAAAAATATTTGTCTGGAGTACTTAAATGGGGTGGGGATGGGGGAACAAAACCAATTGGTTGCTAGAAGCCAGAATTGGTAAGCCTGTGGGTGTGCACACATGATGTAATTAGTTCAAAGGTCCTTATTATCAAAAGGGAAAGTGTCTAAAAAGGATAGAAATGTTCTCATTCAACCCATAGCAACATTATTAAAAAGAACAAGGCCTGGAAGTCTACACGCTAAGGGTCTGGTCATTCTAATCATGCCAATAATTCCCAAGACCTGGAGAAATTTACCTGAGTTCTTTGAGCTTAGTTTTCTCAAAAACAAAAATCATCTTGGGAGTTTTAGTATGAGGGCCAAGTGAGATTATAGATATGAAAGTACCTTGATAAAACTGATTAGATTCAATACAAAGGCAATGTATTTTATTTGTTATTACCAATCAATGGAGAATTGAATTTCAAGTTGATTTAATTAGCGCATTCTACTTAGTGGGAAAAAGAGCAAGGAGACAAATGGGGGTCGGGGACTTTGCCAAGCACTGGTTGTCTTACATGAGTCCATCTGTAATAGAACTATTATACTATAAGGTATTAACAGGCTTGTTTACAATTAAAATACAGCAAGAAGGTTCACTTCAGTGATCCAATCAGCAAATTCTTGAATTTCCACACTAAAGGAAAGGAAACACTGGAAGAAATTTAAAAACTCAATTTTTGTGTGTGGCTCTGGGTTGTTTTTCATGTCACGCCTCTAACTGTGCTTAGATTTAACTACTGAAGGGAGACAGAGGGGGCTCCAGGAGCATGTGATAACCTCGTTCCCACTAGCCACCCAGGATTAAAAACGTGGCCCCAAAACTCCTACAGTGGACACTCTCGCAGACAAGCAAAAGGTAAATGTCTCAAATATCACTACAGATCAAGCTAAAAATCAACATAGTTCACTGGTCATAGAGTTCTATGTATACTTTTTTTTTTTTGGCTGACTGGTTTGTTTGAACTTAACTACTCTGTAATTAGTGTCTATCTGTAGAGAAGACCTGTTTGAATCTCCATCCTTTCCATTTCTAAATAAAAGGTTTAAAGGACAGTTTGAGTTAAGGTAGATTTTATTAACAAATAAATATCTTTCACAACGGAACTGAAAGTAGAGCTCAAATTCTTGATTTGTAATATTCCCAAAGAGGAAAACTAGCTTCTGCCTACTCTTAGCCAGATAAAAACACCTACATAATAAAATCTTATTATGAAGCTTTATCAGCCAATTCACAGATCTGGTTCTGTTCCAGACTGGGTACCTGATGATGGATAACGAACCCCTCATGTTAATCTATAGACAGCAAAAATTTTATCCAAACCTACCATGAATGAACTTGTTTGCTTTTAACATCTCACTAGTCTTAATAAAATATAATTGGGTCTACTCTTTTAATAATGGTATTCCTAGCATCAAATTCTATTAGAATTTAAATAACTTCAAAATACAAAGATTCCCTTGTCACACTGCAAAATTTGGAAACTCAGTGAATTCCAAATGAGTGAATTATATGAATAAATAAGTCTTTTACAGGGTTAAATGCTAGCCATATCATTTGTGAAATGAAATGAATACTTTGTGTGAATAAAGCCTTATGCTTATGTACATTCTTGAGAGGAATAAAATATTTTCATTCAGAAAACATATTCTAGGAGTGACTAATTATTCAGACTTAATGATGAACATGACAGGATCATCTGAAGCAAGAATTAACAAAACTTTGGACTTATACCATTAGCCTGAGAACATACTACTGACAGATTGGTTCTTGCCATTTATCACAAAGGTTTTCCATAACTAGCCCCCAGAGTTTGGATAGATGTGAATGGAATTATCCAGACAAAATTACCTCCTGCTGTGGATTGACACAGCAGGTTTAATAGGCCTGGAAAAAACGCCGAGAGAAGGGGACAGCAAATGTGGGTATTCAAAAGGAGAGGGGCAGCTGTTCTCCAGGGCAGTTCACAGCCTCTCCTTCACTCCACAAGTAAAAATTCAACCAGCTGAATTATGCTTATAGAATGTGGGCAAAAGGAGTCACGTGATGATATAAGTGTTCCACGAAGATTAATCTGTCAGCAGTGGGACTGATGGATTGACAGAGAGAGAGACAAGAGGCAATGACAGGAACACAATGCAGAGAGAGGAGGAGGGAAGGATTCAAGGAAGAAATGTCAAGACTTAATGAATGACTATATATAGGAAAGAGACAGAAGAGTCAAAGATGACTTCAGGACTCAATCTTTCCTGATAAAAATGGGAAAGACGGGAAGGACAGCTCTCCTCCTGCCAGACTTTGCCCTCACATTGTGTGATGCCACCAACCCTGGGCAGCGCCATTGTGCGGATGCTCCAGGGTTATTTTTGACTGGCTGCTGGCTGTAAAGAAAAGGACAGAGGCCAATCTGTTAACAAAATCTGGGAATAAGAGGAGACAGGATGACATTAGTAGTTATATAGTTAGCAGGAATGAGTAAACACATAAGGAGAAGGGGCAGAAACACTGAGGGACACATGCTGAAGCAAGACATCTCACTAGCACAGCTCAGCCATGGACTGCTGGAAAGCATGGTGGCAGCCAAATCAATCCAGGCTAAAATGACCAAAAATTGTCTTTATGGGAAAGAGGAGTTAGAGTTGAAAGGAAACCTCCTACAGAGGTCAGGCAAAAAGAAAAATGAAGAAGGGTGATGTAAGGCAATAAGGAGTGGGGGGACTGCAGTAAACAGGGCATGCCCACCCTATCTAAAGAGAAGTGTCCTGCTAGCATCAGGTTGGTTACTCCCACCCAAAAATGCAGACCCAGAGTAGCCCCATCTTCTGATTCTTCAAGAGAAATCATCCCCTCTACCACTTTCTATCTTATTATGCTATCTTATCTTCTTCAAGCACTCATCAACACCAGAAATTTTTGTGTTGTATGTTATTGTTGTGGTTGTTGACATGTTAGTGGCTGACACCTCCCACCAGAAGGTAAGCTCCCTGAGAAGCCACGCAATGGCACTCAATCAATAATCAGTATGTGCTACTTCCAGACTTCTCAGGTCCACCATTTAATATGGAGTAAACCCAAACCTCTTATTACTTCACAATCTTCACAGGCTTCCCCATTCACCTTTGCTACTCTGCACGCCATCTTTCATCACTTCGGTGTGGGCTTTGAAAAGGATAAGGCTTGCACACAAATCCTGACTCTACCACTGACTAGCTGTTCCTCCTTTTGGAAGACTAAATCTCAACGGCTACATCTATAAACATCTGTATCACTGGAGGAACTGGGTGTTATTTAATTTTTTTCTTTTTTTTTTTTTTTGCCTACAAATATAATACCAACGCTCAAATCTTTAAAACTCCCATTTGGGTTTCCCCTTTTTGCGCTCACTGCACCCAACACATTGCTGTTTTCCAGCAGGCTAAGCTCCTGCACCTGGAGCCTCTGTCCTGCTGGTACTGTGTGGATGACCCTCTCACCACTTCCTGGGCAAATTTATCTTCTTGTTCTTGAGGGTCAATGCAATCATTTCTTTTCAATGAGGCTTTATTTTACCTCCTTGACAAGGGTTATTGTCTCCTAGAGGTGCCCACGGCATAAGTTCTTACAACTACTAAACTGCACTGCCATGAACCACAGCCCACTAGCTGCCTTGTTTCTGACACACCACCAAGTTACAAGCAAGGGAAGGGACTCTTCAAAGGGTAACTTTTGAAGACTGTTATTATCGTTTTCTCCCTGATCAGGCACAGTGCCCTATTCAAAACAGATATCCAATAAATGTTTACTGAATCAAACTAAACTGAATGCCTAACAGTGCATATCAGATTACTTAGAAACTATATGAGTAGCCACAACTTGCTACTTGAGCAATTAATCCAAAACAATGACAAAAACCACCCAATGGTCAGCTTTTGATTAGCCACATTAACGGTGCATGGCAGTGATAGGGATGATCTAAGAATTATTAATGAAGTATTTTCACCATTTTAGGTAATGTAAACATACAGTAAGTGTGACCTATGCGGTGTTAAGAACTCAAGGCCAAAATGATCTCTCCTACTGATCTGGCACATTGCCAAAAATCCTTAGCATTGTCTTGAGTATTCAGTCATCAATTCATTTAAGACTCTTCTTGAAGGCTTACTACATACTACGCATTATAAGTAAAACCATATCAGCCTGAATTCTATAAACCACAATTGCATAATGACTGCTTAGGAAAATCTGGGAAAGCTGTGGAGGCCAGTACACAAGTCTGAATTACCAGGTAACCTAAGGAAGCAATTGCTGCTCTACAAAATCTGAGAAAGGACCCTGTGACAATTCAGACATGTCAAACAACCAAATTCATATAGCTGAGTTAGAAAGAAGCAGAGCACAATATATGACTTAAGACTTTTATAAACAATTCTTTAGCTTAAATCTGTATGTATTAAAGAAACTTCCAGAAGGGGGCTTTCTCTCGATGTACCACAGTCTGGAACTTTCTATTCATTAAAAAAAAAATTAATTCCTGTAAATAAGGGTCACAGAAATATATATTCCAGAATTCTAAAAAAGTGTGATAGCATCTCATGGGTCAGACACTCAGACCCTTTCTCCCAAGCTCCTCTTTCTGCTGTCTCATACCCAAGAACAATGGAACAGCTGGCTTCTGGACAGTCGAGGAAACTGAAACCAGTCTTGTCCTGGAATAGAGTAGGAAGAAAAAAATAATCACGAAGATCTCATCATTTAAACTTTTCTCTCTCCTCTCTTGCTGAAGAGTCAACCTGGGAAATGGGAGGCAGGGAGCATAACAAAACACTGAGCCATACTCAGGCAGACCAAAGTCAAAGGACATGTCCACCATCACTCAGGCCCTGAACCAGTCACAGGCATCACTGTACCTCTCACCCCTTCCCACTGAAAGAGAAATGACTCCTGAGGAAACGGGATTCAAGAGGAGTAATTTTTGACTAAAGGAAAGATTTAGGAAAAGGTTCCCTAACTCTCCTGGGAACAGACCCATAGGATTATCTCAGAATGAATGAATGAATCTAAAGTGTTTCTTCCCATATTCCCTCTCTGTTTCAGACCACTTTGGTTTATACCTACTGTCCTGGCATAATAATCAACAATGCCTACTTTCACTCTCAAAAATGGGACAGTTTGTACAATAAGCTATACATCCACCATGCGGTGATAAAAAGATTCCTAAAGATTATTTGACAAATGAAAGTTAAGGTTTTCTGAAACGCTGATATGTACAGAGGTGTTCTGCACAACCCGCTTTTAGACCCACCAATTTTGAGAGCGTTAATAAACATTTTAACTTTCACAGCTGTAAACTAATAAGGACTGATCATTACTGAATATTTATGAACTTTCTTCAGACATAAATGCAGAGTTCTGCCTTGCAACCTGTATCTGTGAATTTCCTCTCCACCTCCACCCCCAATCTGGAGATCCATGAGAGTTGCAGAGTGATTCAGCATTTCTAAGGCATTCATTAAAATGTGCTTGAGTGCAATGAAATCAGGGGAGAAAAAAGGTACATATTACACAGATATTAAAATCAAAATTTCTTTTTATAGCAGCAAAAATGATGAAATGCTATACTTTCGCTCTTGCTGAAACATTTATAAAGTGGCTGAACTGACAAGTTCATCACCATCAGTAAGCAAGTCGCCCTAAGATAACAGCAGGAAGCATATGAAACACTATTTTGTCAACTAGTTTGAGAGATGCTTAAAAGCAGAAGTAAAAGGGAAGTCTCAGAACACAAATGGGAATTTGGGAATCCACCAATAAAAAGAACACAGCTATACCTCTACAGAAGCACTGAGAGGCATCTCGCTTATCTCATTTTTGTGTCTCTTGGAGGACAGACCATGCATGCTTTTATCACTCTTGTACCTCATATCTCATATCTTTGAAACATTAGCACTCTGCTTTGCTCATAAGAAATATGCAACAAATCTTTGCTGAATTAAACTAATGAAAAAAGAAGAAAAATGCTTTCAAATATAATTTGTGTCAACATTATAAGTTGGCACATACCATCATGGGGGAGAGGGATGGGGAGGTAGAATCACTGCAATATAAAGGAGGTGTTTCATAATAAGAAATCTATTCCCTTACATGAGTGGCAGGTGAAGCTTTAAAGGTCTTTATTATCACAGAAATTGAGATATATTATAGTCAAATCATATCTTAGCAAACCAAGCACATGAGGTTAGACTATAAGATAGGCATTAGTCATAGACTCCAACAACTGAATTACAAAGACGTTCCACTGAAATTTCTTTTGAGTTTCAGCTCAGGAAGGCGTGAGCATTCTTTAAAATAGATCCTGAGGTATTTTGTTTTGTTTTTCTTTCTTCCTTCAGCACTCTATGCAAAGGCACTGGAGTTTGAGAACCAGCCATTTTTTTAACCATAGAAGGCCTCATTAATTACGAAAGCCATAAAATGGGCCTCACTGCATTTTATCAAGAGGGCCTTGAATTTCCCTTCCTTAAAGACACCACCCACTTCTCCTATCAATATGACAAATGGGTAGACATGATCTAGGAGTCAGCCCATTAAGTTAAGGAGTAGCTTACCGGAAAGAGGGCTGTCAAAATCCAGAGAGCCATTTATCTCAGCCAAGGTGGGAACCAGTCACTTGACAATAATGTGAAACAAAGTTAATGTCTCTAATTATTAAATATGAAAGAAGCATCTTCTCTGAGATGTGACTTGTTAAAAATAATAAAAATGCAATATTCAGCCTCCTGAATTTTTTTTATTAATTTTATATTAACTGCTTTACAACCTTGGGAAAATCATCTAAAATACTTAGTTTTCTGTTTTTCTGTTTGTAAAATGGGAAAACTGTCACCACTTACCTAAACTAATTAAAAAGATGATGTATATGCTAGAATTTTTATCCTAGAAGTTCAGACGGTTACTGCTCTTCTCAACTGCACACACACAGGTCAAAATGAAATATTTGATATGCAGGCTCTATTTCCTGCTCCTGATAAGAAACATAGGGTTTGATAACCCACTGTGTAAATCTGCTCAGGATCCAATAAGCAGGAAAAAAGTCCTTTAAACTTGGTACTAGTTTTATATTCCAGTGAATGCACCTTTATCTTCCAGTGAATGTCTTTTTAAAAGCAGTGCCACTTTCTGAACCAACCTGAAAGTTGTGAGAACTGCTCACAATCAATGCAGATTAAGTCTTGAAGGATTAAGCCAACCAAAAGATGATCTCTATATTATGTAAATAGCTCGTTTCTATTGACCATAATCTTTTAAAATGTCAAACTGTTTACCTACTGATAATATAATGAAAGAGGTTTCCTACTGATTAAAGAAAGAGGTGGCTTCAATTTAAATACTCCATTTCCAAGTGAACAACTGATGGGGAAACCACAGCCAAGCAGCCTCTTACAACATTTAAATGTGCAGATTGAAAGCAGTTTCTATGTGATCAGAGGTAGAATACCACATCCTTATATAAATCCACACAGAAGCAAGTCAGGACCATAAACATTCACTTAACTATCGTTCAGTGTCCCATGAACCTGAAAAAAGCACAGATCACGTTTCAGCTGTTAAACTGATAAGGCAATAAGAAAATTCCAATTCCAGTTTGGAGTCAGAGAAATAAACAGCAATCCTATCTCGTTACATCCCAGCTTAATTCCCTCTAGTTTCTCTCCCTAACAACATTAATAGTTTCCCTAATAAAGTGCTGCAGTAAAAATTGTGAAATCATTTTCTGTCAGAAAATCAAATCAAAGGCAAACTCTTTAGGGCACCTACTTTTACATACCCAGTGCCCTGCCTACCTTGTTATGTTTTTGCTGGTGTCTTGCCTTTGTGTCAAGAACGTGGTAAGGACTTTCCAAGTCTTGGTTAATGTAATAAATGAGTCTTGAAGGCAGCGTGATTTCTTTCTGCATTGCATTGCTGTAACTGGTATTACTGCTGCTATTCCGTTGCAATGTACTGTCTTCATCTGCCAGGATTCCCCAATTTTTTTCTGCAGTTTCATTCCAATGCGGAGCTGATAGAGGAAGAAAGCACAAACATACACAAACACACATACACACTCCATAAACATATAAGTATTAAAAAATATTTTTCCAGTAACTACAAAAACAAAGTTTTCCATTTATAAACAGCTAAGAAGTGGGGACATAGTAAAGTAAGTTACTGTAACAGTGAAATGGCCTGGATAAGTTCACACAGTGAATAAATCTTGTACAATAATGTACTGGGTTTTTACTTTAGTTTTGTTTTGTCTTATATGCACATTTTCCAACTAGTCACAAATCTATACTTCTAAGGGGGAAGGAGGGAGGCAAACGAATACGAGGAAAGAGTCACCAAATGAACATGCCGGGGGTTCTGACCCTCATCTTCACTCCTGTGAGATGACAGAAGCTCAACTGTACTCTGCCTAATTGTATCCCATCTGAGAGCCAACAACGCTCCTAAGATAACCAAGTACTGAATTCATGGACACGGAATGCTAGTTGATTCTTTTAACATAATGGACAATTCCCTTTTCTTTTAATTTTGAAATGAGTCAAAATCCTTTGCTACAGAGGGATGCATATGCTGGCAAGTTTCCAATTTTTTTTTCCTGCCAAGGTCAGCTTTCAGCTTTTAGTGACTTCCAATCACCAATGTATTAAACATTATATTAACTGTTCATTATGATGAGTAATATTTGAGAAATCTCAACCAAAGGTGTGTATCTCTGAAGTATTTCCTCCCCCACCTCAATTCCAACAGCCGTGAATAAAATCGGTAGGAAATTTGAGGAAACAACCCATAACCACTATTATCATTACATCCTTCCCGCCTTCACATAAAGACTCCACCGAGCAAGAAGCAACTTGGGTCCTAGCTGCACTTCCCATGCACCAGTTCCCCTAAGTTGCTAAGAGATAGTTGAGGAACCCCGGATTCACGAAATACCAGGGGTACCAAGGGAAGTTGGAATGGGTTTTAGTGAATGCAACAGAAATGGACTACCAAAAGTGATCTGGAACGAATGGAGGTTTGGGGAATGAGAGGGGAGAACTGGGCGTCAGGTAAGCACTGACAGGCCGAACCGGAGACGTGTCCCAGGCGCACGGACCTGCGTGCCCTTCGCTTTCCTCTGCAAGGCCCCGCCGGGAAGGCAACGCAAAGGGCACCGGGGCCATACCCACCGCTGGCTGCAGCTGTCCCCAAAGCGCGGGGTCGGGACCAGGAGGCAAGAGGAGGCAGCAGGAAAAGGACGAGGAGCAGGCGGCAGGGCGGAGTGCGGACCTGGACGCGGGTAGGCGCTGGGCCGGCGGGGCCGCCGCAGGGGATGCAGGAGACGCCGGGGAGGCTGCAGCCCGCCCGAGGCGACCGCCGGGAGCTGCTGCCTGGCGGCTTCATGGCTCATAGCTCCTGGGCGCCGTTCGGTGTGGCCGGCGAGAGTGCCGGGCAGGGCTGCAGGACGCCTGGCAGGTGCGGGGCGCGCTGGGAAGCTGCGGGCGGAGCCGGTCACGCCGGCTCGGCGTGCATGGTGCTGCCACCAGCTCGGGGCTCGGGGCTGGGCGGCGGCGCCCTCCCCTGCTCGTCTCTCTGCCCCTCTCGGGGCAGGGAGCTGAAGAGTCCAGGGGGTTCTCGCCGCTCCACCAACTTGGAGTCTGCCCAGCTGCTGCTTCTATCTCGCGGCGGGCGCGGCCGCTCCAACAACTGCGGGGGCTATTGCCGGGGTTGAGGATGCTGAGGCGGCGCGCGGGAGCGAGCGGGAGCGGGAACGCGCGGCTCGGGTACGCGCCCCGCTCCCGAGGGCGCGCCCGAGCAGGGCTTTGGGTCCTGATGCTGATGCTGATGCTGATGCTGTTGCCTGGCAGGGGACGCACTGCGCATGCTTTATTGTGGAGAAAAGAAAATAGAGGTAGCAGAGTGATGCAGCATCCCCGGCAGCATCAGAGTGACGGTGGGCCCTCCAAAAGGTGGGGCCGGGAGAGGGGGAAGCTCGAAGTCAAGGATGAGCCAGAGGGGAAGAGAGAAGGACTGGGGGGCTTCCAGGCCAGAGACGGAAGATCTGGAGACAATCAACAGCCAGAAAAATCGACCTGCCTTTTCCACAACCACAGACCTCAGACACACCCTCCCATTCCAGCCCCCCGCCTGCTCGGGAAAATCTAGTGCCAAGCCCTTCCTTCTTAATCCTTTACTTATTTCCTTCCTGTAAATAAATATAAAGGATTGCAGCTGGGAAGGTAAAAATAGCTCTGCTCTTCATTCGGCTCCAGGCGGCGGGTGGGGCGCGGGCTGAGGAACCACGTCTGCGCGTGGCTGGCTGGCTGGCGCGCCGACGCCAAGAGCCCGCGGGGAGCCGCTGCCCCTGCACAGAAACCCCCGGCGCTGGGACGCCTGGCTCCCGTCAGTGTCCTCCCTACCTGTACCTAAGGGCTCTGCGGAAGGCAAATGAAACCTGAAGGCGTGTGCCCAGAAGTTCAGAAAGTGTGACTGAGCGTGTTCGAGAAGACTTAGAAATTCTGCTGGCGAAGAAATACGAAGATTAGAAGCCGAGCGTGTGGCGGCCACCTTGGGAACGCGCCGTTTGGCAACCATAGGTGGGCACGCGTTTGGAAGGATACATTTCAAATTTGGAGATCCTGCCCTGACTTCTGCAGAGAGAAGGTGGGGGTGGGGGTCGTTCTCACTTGTAAAAAATGTAAATCCTACGTTCCCGATGTGGGTGGGTTAGCAGCCAGGAAATCTGACCGCTTCAAATTAGGGCCTGTGGCGTATTTCTGCCCCAAAATTCGTACAGTGCAAGCATTCGTTTATTCACCCTTCCAACGACAGTTTAACATAATATTGTCTAAGTCTGTTATATTTAAAATGGAGATAATAATATCTACTTGGGGTATCAAGAATTTTATGATTAAGAGAAAGAATGTGAGTATAGAGCACTTTAGCCATGTCTAAACTCAGCGTTAGCATCTTCCCCATTTCCACTTAACAAAGAGCAACGAGAGAGGGAGAGAGACAAAGACAGACACACACCACAGACAGAAACAGACATAGACGCCTGAAATCACAGGAATTAAGCACGCAAGGAATTAAACACTAACATTAGCTTTTTCTCCCTTTATCAGAGCTAGAATATTAATTTATTAATACACATTTATTAATGTAAATTTGTAATTAATGCTGTATCCACCATATGAAGGCAGAAACAGTTTTCCATTTTGCTCACCATTGTGTGCCCAAGACCTGGGTTGGTGTTTGTGGCACAGCGCAGGCACTCAGAAAATATGTGGTGAACGAATCAGTGAGTGGGCCATACACCCAAGGAGGAGTCACACTTAGGGCAGGCTGGTGAACACTCCCACCTCTCTGTAGTTCCTGCTTGCAAGTTTCTCCCTTAATGCAAGCACGCCCTGGCCAGATTCACCCAGTTAATATTCAGTATAATATACACCCTGAAAAAGGGCCTGGGAGGTAAGAGGCCAGAAATGAGGCATACAAAGAATGGGAAGGGAAAAGGAAATGAAAGCAGAAAGACCCAAGATGCAAAATTGTCTGCAAGGCATCTCTCAAAGCCTATTCCAATAAATAAACCCACCATTCAACCTGGAACTGACTCAACACCTACTGGATATAAGCCATCTTTCCATGCACTGGGATGAAGAATGAAGATTCTATTTCATTTGTAATAAGGGGAAGGGGTGGTGTTTACAAAGAGGAATGTTGTACACTATAATCAAAAGACTACAGTTATTTACAAAACTTTAATGTTTACAGACATTGCTGGAAGCAAGATAATGTATCAGTAAATGAGACAGTGACTCAGGATGGAGTAACTCACTTAGAAAAATTTACTGGATGGTTGGTCCTTACAACATATGTTTTAGTTTCAGGCTGTTAAAACAAATGCCAAACAATGGGTTGACTTAAACCATGGAAATGTATTGGCTCATGGCTTTGAGGCTAGGAGCAGTTGAAAATCAAGGCATCAGCAGGGCTACTATGACTCTCTGGGACTGGCTGTCGGCCATCTCTGGTCCTTGGCTTCTCTGTCCCGTGGTAATGCACATGGCGGTGTCTTCTTTCTCTTCCGGGTTCAATTGATTTCCAACTTCTGGCTGTTCTCTGTGGTTTTTCTCTCCATCTGACTTTCAGTCTTTTTATAAAGGATTTCAGTAATCTGCATTAAAGCCCAAACTTATTCAGCTGGACCACATCTTAACCAATGCAGCCCAAGACCAAGAGCATGTCCAAACTGATGCACAATTCAATCAACACCATCTATTTAAGGAAGACTAAAAAACAGAGTCACATATTCTCTAAATGGTCAATTGGCTGGATTTAGTAATATTCTTATTAGGTAGTTTGGAATTTTTATTGTTTTAGAGTTTGCTTCTAAATAGTCTCCTCATGTTCTCATAATATTTAGCGAGTTTCTTAATCACTTACCACCTACTGCTTTGCTGTATATTCATTTATGTGCATATCATCTCTCTCCTCCGCTATCATAAAATATAGAGAGTAAGTCTGTGTCTCAGTCATCCCTGAACCTGCAGAGCTTAATACAGTACCTGGAATAGGGTCAGCATTGATAAATAGATGGATAGATAATCTTAAGGTAAAAATATTCATTGACTGCATTATCTCCTATCCTTGTCCACAAAAAAGGTAAAGGAAACATGTGCAACAATATCTGTTTCTCTAATTCCAGAAGAGGTTGCTTTTCATTGTAATTTAGCTAGTTACATTTAACCAATAAGTAGCCACTAAATTCTTAATAGCTGTTGATCACTTGAAGGGATTCCTAAGGAAAAAAGCATTCCTCCTTTTAGAGCTAATTTCCAGACTTAATAATGGGAGAAATGTCAGAAATCATGAAAAAGAAAACAGATGCTGGGAATATGCCAGATTACACTTTTGTTTTGCCAAGATGTATTTTCTGGTGAGCAGAAAAATGTTGAATGGATGCTACAACCATGACAGGTCAGAAGATGGAGTAGCACACACACTGACAGTCCTTCCTGGAGCCTGTCACATTTGTGAGCTGCTCATGTTCCTCAAACTCAATCCAGAAGAGGGGCTGTGGACAGCATGTGTACACTTCAGACACACTCAGCAGACCACACCCTATGTCACAGACAAAATTCAAGTTCATGAAAAATAAATTTGTACGTCTTTGTTATATATACTACAATTCATTCTGAAGGATAGACAACACTGGGACCAGTTCAGAAATCAAGGTGTGTCTTATTCTAACATTACTGGGGAGAAAAGTATTCATTACTAGATCTGCAATGGTAACAGACATTTCTTAATAAATCTAGTGGAGTAATTAAGCAGATAAAATGAATCAACATGTCAAACTATGAAAATATCTGGAGGAAAATGACCCCTGAAGAAACCTCAAATTAAGTTCTTAAAGGGCATTTAAATTAAATGAGTATTAATTAAGAATTCCTGACAGAAGAGGGTAAATTTGAAAAAATGTTTTTTTCTTCCTACTACAAAACATTAGGTCTGTTTATCCCACAGTCTAGATCATTTACAAAAGTTGTGGCACAAAAGGATAAACAAGGCTGTGATGATTTCTGGTAATGGTATGTGCTCTGCAAAACTTGGAAGAATTGTATTTATTAGGAATAAGCATTAAGTCAACCTATAATTATTAAGCACTCACTGGTCACAGGAGCAGCATTAGCAGATTCTGTGGAAGTAAATACGCTTGTACTTGTGTGACTGTCTCATAGACATCTAAATTACCACATGCTAATTAAGGGCGAGGGAGGGAGGACTTTAAACTACTTTTAGAGACAGCAACTGAATTTTACTTTAAAAGGTTAGAACTCCAACAAAAAAATTAATGTACTAATGAATCCCCCATTTGCATAATAACAATAGCTAAATCCTTGACTAATGTCTGTTCTAATAATTACTGTGCCTTTACACATTGCAAAGTGCTTCTATCTATATCATTTTATTTGATCCTTGAGATCGAATTATGTCCTCCAACAAAGACATGTTCTTAATCTTAATCCACATTGTGACCCATTTATAAATAGGACTTTCTGAAGATGTTATCTTGAGTTAAGGTGTGGATTAACAGAATTAGGGTGGGCCTTAATCTGTATCAGTGGATCCTTTATAAGCAGAAGAAATTCTGACACAGTTCTCCCTCCCATGGCAGGAAGCCAAGGACATTACCAAATGATGGGAGGCAGGGATAGAAACCAAGGAATCCCAAAGATTGTGGCAAACCAGCACCACAATGATACTGTCCCAGGAAAAAGCATAGCCTTGACTGAAGACTTCTGGCCTCTAAAACCATGTGCCAATAAATTGTTGTTTAAGCCATCTCATTGGTATTTATCATAGCAGCCCCAGCAAACTAATACAGTCCTCAACCCTATGACACAGAGAAGACAGTCACTATTCATCTTTTGAGGAGCACCATTTCAGATGTGAGGATACTAAGGTTCACAGAGGTTTTGTAGTGATTCTCAACCCTCATTGCACATTCAACATACTAATGCCTGAGTGTTTAGAATCTTCAGGAGGGGACCCAAAATCAGTGCTTTAGAAAATCCTCCTGGATTAATCAAATGTGCAGAAGACAGGGTTAAGATACTGGATTAAGGGATTTCCCAGGTCCCTGGAATTTTTTAGCTGGGACTAAGATTCAAATTTCCTTTTATCAGGCCACTGTACTTTCCACAGTGCTTTGTACATGGTTTGTTAAAATAAATAAATAGATAAAAATTGAAAAGGCTTGCAAAAGTTGTTTCTAGTCAGTAATGTTACCTATTTCTGTTCTCTCACATGACAGTGTTTTGTAAAGATAAAGAAGACTAAAACTATGAAATTGGGACTCCAACATCATCAATTGCTTCTAGCCCAGTTTGATAGCTTAGCAGTGTAAAATAGTTGATAGAGTAGCCTGGAGGTAGCCAGTATGAGAGAAAAGAATCCACACATCTTTGGGAATAATGCATCCAAATCAAATACCTATTCTTTTCCTACTTCTCTTGTCTTTCGCTTCTCAAATATTTCCTATGGAAAATTTTCTTGTCCAATTTACTATACCCTCAGAATAGCTTAAGAACTCAACAACTGCAGCTGCTTAAAACCCATTCTAACCTCTCAATCACACCATACCGATTTGTAAACACTCTATCAATCTGCCAAATATAGTAATAAAATTCACGGAAAAATTGCTAAAATTCAATCCTCTATGCATTCCATACTTAATTAGCAATTCAGTTTTTTAAATTGGAAATGAAAATCATGGATTGTTTTTGTCCCAAAACAAAGCACCTAAAATGGTCACTTTAAAGAAACTGTAATATTTTGAAATCATGGGGGCACTTTGCTGGAAATATAATTTGAAACTTTTTTCCTGTGTTTAAAACCACTGATACATCAACCTATGCAAAGAACTATTCTAAATTATGTTCCTAATTTCATATTAAAGATTTTATAACACAGCCATTCTATATAATTATTTGCATAATTCCAAAACAAAACCTAATTATGGTCCAGACATTTATTTCTTAGATTGAGTACCAATTTCACAAAAGAGGACCAAGATCTTCAATTAACAAATAATTTTTTTCTAGATTTTAAACTAACCAAAATAGTGACCCATTAAATTTAGTTTAATATGATTATTATAAGAATTAGCAGCATTCATTAACCTAATCCTATCAAATAATAATGTTAGCTTTTCCCAACATATTAATATACCTATATTTCTTCTAAAGATATAACTATGAAAGATTAAACTCTGATCAGCAGTCATCAAATGTTTTTATTCTGTTGTTGTTCTAAGGCAGAAAGAATAGCCAACATTTGTATAGCTCCTTAGATCATATAACATGCCTTAAGTTATTTATTACATGCCTTAGTACATTGTGGCATGTAGGTCAGAGTTGAACTAGCAGTATTTTATCAATCAGATTGTCATGGGATTAGACTGTTCATGTCTCGGTTAATGACATGGCTAAAAGACAGGAAACAAATGATAGAGACAAATAATCACTTCTCCAGAAGAAAAAGAATTAACTCTAGGATTCTCTAGAGTCCAGTTCTAAGGCTTTTTATTTGCTATTTTGATAAATTATCTGAGGGTAGTATTGCCCCGTCTTGTAGGAAACATTAAGTTCTTTCACATAATAAAATGTCTGGATCAACTGGAATAAACTATAAACAGATTTTCTGATGTTATGTGACATAGCCAAACTGATGAATGAGTTTAATTTGAGCAAGTACGTTTTGGGAAAAAGTAATGTAAACTATTTAAATATCTAAATAGCCATACATCCCACCTTCAAACATCACTGCACACATGGAGTATTATACAAATTATAACTGGCCATAACACACATGCACACACACAAATACACACCTACTCAGCTCCAACAGGGGAAATAGAGTGTGTAGTCAACATTGGCTTGAATAAATGAACTTCATCTAAAAATGTCAACAAAACAGTATTTGTAACCAAATAAGAAATACTGTCAGAATTACACCAAAGTCTGCTATGCAATCATTATGAAGGAATTGGATACAATGCAGGAAAAAGCATTTAAATGACCAAGCTGCTGCCAGATGAGAACAACTTAAAAGATAAGAAACATAGCACTTGGCAACACAAAGAATGAGATTGATCCTATTTCCAAAGACTTTAAAATCATGAGCAGTGTCGTTAAGGTGAACATAAACATCCAAGTCCTGGAATATTGAAATGAATGGGGTAGCAACTGAAATTAGAGAGATAAATTTAGAGAAAATAGCAAGAGTAGTAAGAACACAGAGTTAAATCAATTTGTAGTGGAGTCCACTTGAGTACCCGTCCCTGCTCAGAGCTCTTCCTCTTCTCTAAAACACGTGGAGGAGAAGGTCTCCATGGCCACCTCTACGCCTTATGGCCTTGCTTCCCCAGAACCTCCAGAAACCCAGCTGCTTTTGTCTCTTCACTGCTAAAACAAATACCACTTAATGGGTTGGCTTAACAACAGGCACTTATCAGCTCACCGTTTCAGAGGCTAGCAGGCTTGCTTCCTCCTGAGTCAGTATCTTCTGGATAACCAGTAACATTTGTGATTCTGGGTTTTCTGTCACACATCAGTGCACACGGTGATGTCTTCTCCTTTCTCCTTCAGGATCCATTGGCTTCTGGTTGATCCCCCTGGCTTCTCTCTGTGGCCTTCCCTATGAAACTTCCAGTCACAGGATTAAGATCGAACCTGATCCCATTGGGACACACCTTAACTGAAGTAACGTCCTATAAAGGTCCTATTTACAATGGGTTCAAACCCACACAAATGGGTTATAAGTAAGAGCAAGTTTTCTGTGATACACAACTCCAAGCCACCACACTGGCCATAACTCATTGATTTAGGGCCAGGTACCTGACCCATTCACAGTGCCTCAACTCTCAGCCACACTTCACTGACCCAGTATGGCCAACGTACTTACTTAGGACTCCTAAAAACTAAAGCTGGGGAAAGAAAGTGGGTCCCTTTCTGAGGCTGTAAAGCTCAGCTGAGTTGTTACAAAATCGAGCATCTTTGTTTCCCAAACTACAGAAGTTGAGAATGATCAGTTTATTACATTCCAGTTATATCTCTGTAAAGCTGTGTTTTATTAAACAAACAGAACATGTACCTCTCTCTAGTGAAAGGGGAAGGATAATTCAATTCATCAGTTATAAAGACAGTGACGGGAACTTGCTGATAAATCTAGACCTTGAGAAAATAATTTTATACAGTTTAACAGTGAGGTCTTCTTGGGGTCCCTGTTATACAAGAAAGAAAACACAAATTAGTTGCTTCACTGCTGTAAACCTAGTGAGCAGCACAGGTATAAGAATCCCACTCTTTCAGGCATAAATTGAAAGGGTAAATTTCACAGGTGTTTTATAGATGATCCCATACTTATACTACAATAAGGCATTCAATATCACTCCAACCAACTCACCAATGCTCTCGCCATGACAATCTGCATCCCCTAATAAGTATTTAAATATTTAAAGCCAGTGACTAATGGGAAAACAAAGAGGATTTTGATGTTTTTATCTTCTTGGGAATTGTTAATATTTCATGAAAACCAGCACCAACTGAGTTTCATAGACTGTAAATAACTTTTCAGATACCCTGAATAACATTTTACAACTTTGTATGCCCTTTTTACCCAACATCTGGTATCCATTCATTAAAAATCGTATCATATAAATGCTATTCAGCATGAAGAGAAACAGAATTGGGACTGGGGGAAGGCCAGGCAGAAGGGACTATGAAGACACCAGCAGAAATGTTTGGATTCTGCTGATGATGGATACATTGACTATCTTGATTGTAGTGTTGGTTACATGGTATATTCATGTGTCAAAATCTGTCAAATTGTACACTTTAGATATGTGCCATTTACTGTATCTCAATTAAACTTCAATTAAATTTTTTTAAAATGCTTAGCAAAGTTTCAGGTATATGACAGATAATAAGTGTTGGTTGGATTGGAAAGTGCCCTGTGTGATTTTAGGGAGAAGAGAATAACAACTCCCCATTGTTTAAAGTCAAGAGTGTTCTCTGTGAGATTCTTATCCTGATGCTTCCATTGTTCATTTCATGGTACCTACCCATAAGCATGCTTCCACCACTACCTAAGTCCCTAATCTAGTGAGTGAGAAAACAGGCATTTGTCTTTGTGATCAGCACAAATCATTTCCTCTTAGTTGCAAGAAAAATGGGGGAGATCAAACAGTGGCACTGATTCTGAATCTGGGTATAAACCTGACTTTAAACGTGTGGTGGGGGGAACCTTTTTATTTCTAAAGATCTCTGAAAATGTGATCTTTCCTATTGTGATATAGAATGTTGCCAAAGCATTTTCTAGACTTTCGGGAGAGATTTTTCTTGCCTGTGGTAGTCCTGCAGCCTTGCAAACAGTTTACTTCAGCTGTCAGTAAGGAATATTGACTTTTACCAAGTTATTCTAGACCATAGAGGATGTGAGTACCCACCACCATCAGTAGCAGGAGTTATATGTGAGGGGGAGGGGCAACAAAGACAGACTAAGTGGACGCACAAAATACTTGTTCTTGCCATGATTCTGTACTTCTGAGGAAGACAAAGACCTGGCAAACCTTCAGAGTGAATGAGTGCCAATTCTTCCCAATGTTTGCCCCAGTGAAGAAAATGACGTTATTATATGGCTCACTGTGGTAATTAAAGAAATGTGCTGTCTGCTAGAGGTGACCACGCAGCAGTTCTTGCCACCTCAGGTTCCACCTAAGTGCCCCAAAGGCCAAGTATCTCAATATCTTAGCACACCTATATTCATAGCCATACCAGTTGAAAAACTCTGCCTTATGTTTTGGGACCATGGCTTATTTATCTTTACATCCCCAACACTCTACAATATGTATTGAATGGTGAGTGACATCATGCAAGTTACTTCTAACTCTGGGAATGGAGGGTGTAGGATTCAAATAGTTGAAGTACCTATAATATTGGACAAACCATTCAAAACCCATTTAATCAGAAGGACCTGATATTGACTTTCATCTTATCATCTATACAGAATTATTAAAAAACACTAAAAGCAAAGAAGAGTGTGATATTGGCATGCATTTGACGCTGGTAGAAATGCAAATGGGCACCACTTTTCTGGAAATGTGGACGATGTGCCTTAACATTTTCATATCCTTGGACTTCTAGAAATCTCTCCTAAGAAAAAATTTCAAAATAGCCAAATAAAAATGTATATACAAAGATATTCATCAAAACATTATTTTGCACAATACTACATCATTGGTTAAGGATTATCATGATAAAATTTTATAAAGCTGTTTTAGCTTCATTTACAAAGAGTTTTGATGACATAGAAAATGCATATATTGCACTTTAAGATCATAAAAACAGGATACAAAATTGTAAATAAATTATAATTTCATCCATTTAAAATATATATATATACATATTAATATTAGAGAAATGACCAGATGACACTGATGAGATTATAAGTAATT
The DNA here is from genome assembly GCF_023851605.1 of Tamandua tetradactyla. Taxonomy (NCBI): domain Eukaryota; kingdom Metazoa; phylum Chordata; class Mammalia; order Pilosa; family Myrmecophagidae; genus Tamandua; species Tamandua tetradactyla. Next base: position 181,798,030 of record NC_135329.1, on the reverse strand, counting down.
GCTGTTTTCTTCTCTTTACCTTTACATATCTTCTAAATTTTCTATAATAATAGTGCTTTATTTTTATAAGCTAGAATACTACAGTAAAATCATGTTTATGGGCTCTATAATGAGATGGAAATGCTTATAACGAAGTAAAGTATCTAGAGACTTAATTGTATATATAATATGATTACAACTATTTAAGTTTTATGAAATATACCTCTGTATTTACAAAGGAAAACTCAAAAATAATAACTGTAGTTGTCTCTGGGCAATAAGATTAGAGGAATTCTCATTCTCCTTTCTGCTTTTTCTGCACTTTTAAATTTCATATGATGAAGATATATTAATTTTATGATGATAACAACATAAAGTTCTTCAATTTTAAAATTCTGAGTTCAACCCTTTGACAGTACTTGATAGAATTTCCTAAGTAAAAGATTAAGTAAGGCTAAGTCGGGGGATCTAATTAGCGTGGAAGGAAGAAATCTTTGGTAAAAACATCAGTGAAACTAAAACAGTCTCATTGTAAGCCTAAAAAAGACCCCATTCAACATGATTTTCATAATCTAGTCTGTGGTCACTGTTAGATTTGAGAACAGCAGTTAAACTTTGACATTTTCTGTACTGTTGCAGATAGTAACTTCTCTCTCCATCCCAAACAACTCAGAGCTGTGTTCATTTTTAATTTTAAAACATTTCTATAAATAAGACGTTGTTTAATAGACATATAGACAATAGAAACACTGTGTCTCCTTATTGTCTTTCTTCATCTTTTTAACATATTTTGCTGTTTCATTAATTAAGCAGTGATAGATGTAGTTGATTTGAAAGAGTTTATCAAAAACAGATACAGCCCTTAGCATATGGCCCAGGAGAATTTCTTTCCATTGATCTGTGTGGGCATGAACTAATAATACAGTGATATTTCCTCCTTGGGAGTGAATTTTGCCCTATTACTGGAATATCTTTCTTTCATTCCATAAATCTGACAGTGTGACTATCAAGAAAGCTAATTATCCAAGCACTGCCCAGCAACTGTCTCTAGTTCCATGTTTCTATTAACTCTGGCTATCTGGAGGTAAAAGCAGAAAGTATCCAAGGAAGCAAAATCAAAATTAAAATGCAAAATCAAAATCAAACTGTAAAATCATTCCCACTGTGAATTTTATTTCTCTATAAGTTTTTTTGTGTTGTACTCTGCCAATCACATTGGACTGCAATGGGCTGGGAATTTAAAGAAGGAATTACTACCAAGCAGCATTTTAGCTAGTAATGAATTATCGTCAGTTTTTTTTTTTAACTTTTTTTATTAATTAAAAAAATTAACAAAGAAAACATTAAGATATCATTCCATTCTACATATACAATCAATAATTCTTAATATCATCACATAGTTACATATTCATCATTTCTTAGAACATTTGCATTGATTTAGAAAAAGAAATAAAAAGACAACAGAAAAAGAAATAAAACAATAACAGAGAAAAAAAAAGATTATACATACCATACCCCTTACCCCTTGCTTTCATTTACCACTAGCATTTCAAACTAAATTTATTTTAACATTTGTTCCCCCTATTATTTATTTTTATTCCATATGTTCTATTCTTCTGTTGATATAGTAGCTAAAAGGAGCATCAGACACAAGGTTTTCACATTCACAGAGTCTCATTGTGAAAGCTATATCATTGTTCAACCATCATCAAGAAACATGGCTACTGGAACACAGCTCTACATTGTCAGGCAGTTCCCTCCAGCCTCTCTGCTACATCTTGAACAACAAGGTGATATCTACTTAATGCATAAGAATAACCTCCAGGATAACCTCTCGACTCCGCTTGGAATCTCTCAGCCATTGACACTTAGTTTCATTTCACTCTTCCCTCTTTGGTCGAGAAGGTTCTCTCAATCCCTTGATGTTAATTCTCAGCTCATTCTAGGGTTTTTCTCAACCCTTGATGCTGAGTCTCAGCTCATTCCAGGATCTCTGTCCCACGTTGCCAGGAAGGTCCACATCCCTGGGAGTTATGTCCCACGCAGAGAGGGGGAGGGTGGTGAGACTGCTCATCATGTTGACTGGAGAGAGAGGCCACATCTGAGCAACAAAAGAGGCTCTCTTGGGGGTGACTCTTAGACCTAAATTTTAAGTAGACTTGACCTATCCTTTGTGGGGTTAAGTTTCATATGAACAAACCCCAAGACTGGGGGCTCAGCCTATAACTTTGGTTGTCCACACTGCTTGTGAGAATATCAAGAATTCAACTTGGGGAAGTTGAATTTCTCCCCACTCTCACCATTCCCCGAAGGGGGCTTGCAAATACTTTTCCAGTCACTGATCAAATCACTCTAGGATTCATCGGGGCATCACTCTGGACAAACCAACAAAATCTCATGTCCTACCTGAGATTCCAAGTTCTTCTGACATTCCATCAAACTATCTACATGAGTTATGTTAGGAAATGCGCTAGTCAAAATATAAATTTCGTAACAAATAAACATTTTTTGCTTTAGTCTCACACATAAGGTGACATTTTAAAGTATTAATTATCATCTATTTTCAGCACCCTGCAATAATGACATTCCTTTGTTCTTCCTCATGCAAAAACCTTTTTAAAATTTGTACATTGTACATTTCACTATTATTATATACTCTAGGCATTCCTAAATTATACCATCTCGATCTTTACCATCTATCTTTCTTTCTGATTTCATTTATGTCCCCAGCCCTCCTCCCTCTATCATTCTCACATGCAGCTTCATTCAGTGTTTTAACATAAGTATATTATAGTTAGGTAGCATTGTGCTGTCCATTTCTGAGTTTTTATATTCAGTCCTGTTGCACAATCTGTATCCCTTCAGCTCCAATTACCCAATATCTCACCCTATTTCTATCTCCTGATGGTCTCTGTTGCCAAGGAAATATTCCAAGTTTATTCACTAATGTCAGTTCATATCAGTGAGACCATACAGTATTTGTCCTTTTGTTTCTGGCTAATCACACTCAGCATAATGTCCTTAAGGTCCATTCATGTTGTTACATACTTCATAACTTTATTCTGTCTTACAGCTGCATAATATTCCATCTTATGTAAATGTCACAGTTTGTTTAGCCAACTGTCTGTTGATGGACATTTTGGCTGTTTCTGTCTCTTGGTAATTGTTAATAATGCTGCTATAAACATTGATGTGTAAATGTCCATTTGTGTCCTTGCCCTCGTGTCCTTTGAGTAGAGACAGCATATAGATGGGTCCTGTTTTTTAAACCATTCTGCCAGACTATGTCTTTTGATTGGAGAGTTTAATCCATTAACATTCAGTGTTATTACTGTGTGGGTAGTACTTTCTTCTACTATTTTGCCTTCTGGATTTTATATGTCATATCTAATTTTCCTTCTTTGTACCTTTACTCATAGTCTTCCTTTATACACTCTTCTCCACACCTCTCTCTTCTGTCTTTGTATCTGTCTCTAGCGTTCCCTTTAATATTTCTTGCAGAGCTGGTCTCTTGGTCACAAATTCTCTCAGTGATTTTTTGTCTGAAAATGTTTTCATTTCTCCCTCATTTTTGAAGGAGAGTTTTGCTGGATATAGAATTCTTGGTTGGCAGTTTTTCTCTTTTAATAATTTAAATATATTATCCCACTGTCTTCTCACCTCCATGGTTTCTGCTGAGAGATCTGCGCATAGTCTTATTGGGCTTCCCTTGTATGTGATGGATTGCTTTTCTCTTGCTGCTTTCAAGATCCTCTCTTTCTCTTTGACCTCTGACATTCTGATTATTAAATGTCTTGGAGTATGTCTATTTGGATCTATTCTCTTTGGGATATGCTGCACTTCTTGAATCTGTAATTTTAAATCTTTCATAAGAGTTGGGAAATTTTCAGTGATAATTTCCTCCATTAGTTTTTCTCCTCCTTTTCCCTTCTCTTCTCCTTCTGGGACACCCACAACACATATATTCATGTGCTTCATATTGTCTTTCAATTCCCTGAGTCCCTGCTCATATTTTTCCATTTTTTTCCTATAGTTTCTGTTTCTTGTCGGATTTCAGATGTTCCATCCTCCAGTTTTGAAATCCTATGTTCTGTCTCTTAAAATCTACCATTGTAGGTTTCTGTTGTTTTTTTCATCTCTTCTACTGTGTCTTTCATTCCCATAAGTTCTGTGATTTGTATTTTCAGACTTTCAGTTTCTTCTTTTTGTTCTTTCCTTGCCTTCTTTATATCCTCCCTCAATTCATTGATTTGGTTTTTGATGAGGTTTTCCATGTCTGTTCGTACATTATGAATTAATTGTTTCAGCTCCTGTATGTCATTTGAATTGTTGGTTTGTTCCTTTGACTGGGCCATATCTTCAATTTTCCTAGTGTGATTTGTTATTTTTTGCTGTTGCCTAGGCATTTAATTACCTAATTAGTTTATTCTAGAGATTGCTTTCACTTCTTTTATCTAGGGTTTTCTTGCGGATGAATTTGTTGTCTATCTGTTCTTTGACATTCCGTTCGGCTTTATCTGGACCTTTAGCTTAAGTTTTGTTTAGCAGAGGAGGATTTTTCTGTTCTTGTTTTCTTATTCCCGGCCCTGCTTGTGTGGTGCCTTCCCCCCCACACACTTAGGAGGGTCTATTTAGATATTATATACCCCAGCCAGATTTTCCCAGACCAAACTGGCCCCCTATCAGGAGGAAAGAGTCACCTGCATTGGTTTTCCCTAAGGGTGAGACCCAGCAGGTTGAAAGACTTTTCTGTGAAGTCTCTGGACTCTGTTTTTCTTATCCTGCCCTGTGTGTGGTGCTTGTCTGACTGCAGGTCCCACCAGCATAAGATGATGAGGTACCTTTAACTTTGGCAGACTCTCCCTGCTGGGGGCGTGGTGGAGACAGAGGAGAGGCTGTAGGCTGGTTTTAATGGCTTCAAATTACCAAGCCCTGGTGTCTGAATTCCTTGAGAGAGGGATTCCACCTGAGTTGGGCTTCACCCCTCCCCTGAGGAAGGCACAAGCTCCAGACAAGCCCCCAAAAGAGCTCACTTCTGCCTATGCCTGGGGCAGTTGCAGCCTGAAAATCCTGCTGCTGTATCCAGAGGCAGTCAAGCCTTTGTAGATATACAGCCACAAAAACCTCTGTTTCCTTCTATTTTTTTCCCCCCTTTTTCTGTCAGTCCTGCCCCCTTGGCACCAGGGCAAAAATGAGCAACCTCCACTTTGATCAGGTTCACCTAAGCTGGGGGCCTATTTTTAGTAGTCAGAATTTGTTAATTAGTTCCACAATTGGCGTTTGATTGTGCCCAGTCCCTGCTGCTGGTAAAGTCCTTTCCTTTCCCCTCTGGGAAGCGGCCTGTGGGGGAAGGGCGCTGGCCACGGCAGCTTTGGGAACTCACGGTTCAGGGGGATGCTCGCAGCTGGTCCAGCTAGTCCAGTCTGGGATATGCTGTGTGTCTGGTCACTATCGTGGCCCCAGGAGCTGTTCTGTTCTGTTTCTGGTTATTTAGTAGTTGTTCTGGAGGACGAACTAAAACGCGCACGTTGTTAAGCTGCCATCTTGACCTGGAAACCCTCGTCAGTTTTAAGATAATACATTTCTAATGTAGTATTTAGTATACAAAAGAAAGCATTGATCAAGAAGTATCCTTCACTTCCTCCCATCCTGAGGCATAAACTTGAGCCACTTTTCCATAAACACCAAAGTCCACTGGTATACTATTACATCCTCTGAAATCTATCTAATTCTCTTTCTCTATTGCCCTCAAGTCACACATCTCTAATATTATTAATGTGAAAAATAAACCTATATAGAGATAAACAAATGTCAAGGCCTTTGGAGTAAAATGTGATAAATACAAGAAAGAGCATTGTCGCAGAGACTTATGATTATCTAATATCCTCATTTTTACTGTGCACAACAACTGAACTACATTTCCCAGCCTCCCCTCCAATTAGGAGGGGCTGTGTGACTGCCCATTGGAATGCAGGCAGAAGAATTGAGCATCACTTCCAGATCTGGACTAAAATACCCTCCCACATGTAATCCTTTCTCCCTTTCTCCACCTGCCAATTGAATGGAGAAGCTTCCAAGGACATAAAGAAGAATGAAGAAACAAGATAGAAGAGATCTGTGTATGTAACCCTTATCTAATAGGCTGAACCCTCTAATACTTACAAGAAACTCACAGAGAATTGACAAAGGATGAGGCAAAAAAGATACTACCAACAAACCAGAGAAAGACTTGAGCCCCATAGGTGGGGCATAGATTAGTGTGACCCAAGAAGAGCAATGAAGAAGTCAGATAGTATCAATGTGGACAAGCTAAGAGATAGTAACTAATAATTAAGAGAGACAATAAGAGGAGCCCCCAAAGCAAAGGGATGGTAGATTTGGATGGTTACATAAATTAAATGTGAAACAACCTCCCGTTTTTGTAGGTGCCCAGAAAGAAGAAAGGCTGAGGTGTCAGTGACTACAAATTTAAACATATATGGACCCAACAGTTGAAATCATCTTATCCAGGATCCACAAGTTTGTTGGGGATATTGGGGTAGCATATATGAATCTTTTTATAAGACTCATCACAGTGAGCAAAGGCCGTGTCATAGTCTACTTTGTATCTATAGTTCCCAGGACCATACCAAGTATACAGCAGGTCTCAATAAGCAATTGATTAAAAATATTATGAAAATAGAAATAAGTGCTAAAGTTATGATGACCCCAACTGGGGTCCAAATATGCATTAAATGGATTTCTCTGTTATAGTTCAAGATGGCCCTTTGGTTCCATCCAAACTGCAGTTGATTCAAGTAAGGTGAAAAAGTCATTAGTAAATCCTAAAGGTGGAATATGAGTTATCCCAATTGACGTTGGGTCTAACTTTGTGCACAGAACTAGTATTATTTTCATTAATTAAATTTATTTCTCAAACCAAAAGAGGTATCCAGAGAGATATCAATCATGGATGGAAATGTGATGAAGGGTTCTTCTACCATTGCAGGAATGTATTTTCTATAAGTCACTTTCCTGTGGGTAAAATGCTAAGGGAAAGTACAGTCTCCTAATAGAGGTAACAGAACAGGACAAAGAACACAGCTATATTGAGAACCAGTTACACAATACAAAAATGTTTTGTTAATTATGTTACCTCCCCTGAGGCCTTCCCTTAACCACTGTAAACATTCTGAGGTTGCTAGGATAGCACAAGGAAGTCAGAGCCCCATCTCACATGAAAATTTAAGAAATATTATTGATCTCATGATGCCCTGCTTCAAGGACTAGACTTTGACAAAGGTTATATCAGTTATACCCCTACCCATATCTCAACATCTTTCACAATTCCTGCCCAGTTTGGTATCTTCTTTCTATCAGCGTTCAGCCCATACCCAGTAGTAATTATTAGGGCCATTATCAGGAGAAATGGGAGAAATGTGTCTGCAAATATCTCACTCAAGTCACTTATGTTCATCTTCTAGAGTCTCACCCACTGTTCATTTCTTTTGAAGGGCTCCAACTCTGGAAAAATTTCAGTGGGTTCTGTATCCCCCCCACACCATGGCACTAAATCATATTGTGTCTCCAATATCCAATAAATACTAACTTTGCATAAATCCTTAGACTACTACTCCAATCACAAAATAAAACTGCAAGAAGCACCTGTTGTTTGGGGTTGCCAAAATCCATATCCTTCTCCTGTTCTTTGGGAACCATTCTTCTCCTATTTTACGACCAAGATTCAGAATAGTTGAGCCCACAACTTGGTCCCAGGGGTGGCTAAATAACCAAGGTTTGGTTTAGCTCATTGGAATATCCTTAACCACTGTCATTGGTCTAGTAATGGGTCCATTATCCAGTCAAAGTCAATTGAAGCTTATCCTGGATGTTTGCTAGAGCATTTAGGAAATGGCCCTCCTATCTTGCCACTATGAGAGGAGAGCTTGCCTAAGAATGGAGCCAACAAAAGAAAAGCAAACTGATAGTTTGAGCCTGGTCACATCTCCTCTTGGGCTTCCTAGGTAAGTGAATCAGTAAAGTCTCCCTCTGCTGTAATCCAATTTGATTTGGATTTTCTGTAATTATCACTAAAAATGTATTAATATAAAAAGACTTCAAAACATTCTAAAACACAGGGAGATGTAGAACGTCACTAAGGATTAGAGAAAGATTTAGAACATATAAAGGAAATAGGATAAAAGTTAAGATATCTATGCATGGCCAACTCTCGGGTGTCCGGTATAACCTATCCTAATTCTTTCTGCATATCCACTTTTAATCCTGCCCCATCAAATTAATCAGGGATAAATTGAGAATTGATAGACTATGTCATGGAAACAATGCTCTATAAAATAAATAGTAAGTTTTTATTTAAAAAACTAATGAATTTACAGTGGTTATGGATATTTAATCAATTTCTTGGCCTTCCATTCCACTATATTGCAAACTCCATAGTAAAGCTTTCAGTAAAAGATGTGTTACCTGAAAGCCCACTGAAGAATCTAGCATTCTTAGGACACAGCCATCATCAGATTCTTGACTGTCTACCATCCATTTGTTCTGCTGACTCATGGTCCTCCCTCTTTCTGAGGTCTTCCTAACAGGCTGCTGGGCACTTTGGGTCTTAAATTTCAGAAGATTATCCCCTCCTTCCCTGTCATCCCCCATGCCCCATCATCCATGTCACGTAGTGACTATCTAATCTGTAAATTTTCCATTATTTGAATGCAGAATCTGCCTCAGAAACAGTTACTAGTTATGGAACAGCCTAAGACCAGCTAGAACAGAAGCTTTGCCAACAAAGTCCTTGGCACCTTCTCTTGCAGGGTGTAAAGTTATTTACAATAGTCCTCTCTGGATCTCTGATTATCATTTCCATGGTTAAAATGAAAAAATAACTAAAAAATAAAAACTTGAAATAATGTTCATGAATTGATGCCAATTCTAAAAAATGTAACCTATAAATATTCAGTCCAGAAACATAGTAAAATATTCATATAAGTAAAATTTACCTATGTGGCCCATTTGGAAAATGCTCTATTTCCTCCTGCGGTTCATTAAGGTTTCATTACAATCCCCCAAGAGGCTGCATTGCCTGGCCTGCCCTCTATGGTTTACTTTTATCTCCTTTTCCACTCCCTAGCCACATTCTTCATGTGTCCAAAGTCCTGATCTCTCTAGACTCTCTTTTTTGTTTTCCAAATTAGCATGTGGATGAATTCTTCTGCTACACAGCTGCATTTTAATATGGGTTTTCTAAAGAAAATGTCTTAATCTAGATGAATGGGAATTTTTGGCAAGATGGAAAACTGATGGAGAGGTGATTTGAGGACAAAGATGCCATTCCCATACTTGCCCCTTAAATCAGAGCCCAGAAGTGCCAGTACATTCCACTGGCCCCATTTTTACCCTTCAGGTAGTAGTGTTTATCAAGATCAATCTGGAGAGGAAGCAACCTAACAGGAATTGAATCATCCACCTTCTTTGCAGAATTCACCTCTCCCTGAAAAATCCCTTTGTAGAAATTTTTTTAATTTTGCTTTTAATTTGAATTAGAAAGATTATTTACCTTATTTTTTAAACATGAAGGAAATACAGGTGTCTAAGACAAAACAAAGACCTTGAAGATAACTTCCCTGCCAAAGGAAGGTTACAGGCCTCTGTAAAAAGCAGCCACAGGGATGGTGTGAAGGTGGCTCAGTGGCAGAGTTCTCGCCTGCCATGCCAGAGACCCGGGTCCAGCCCATGCAAACAAACAAACGAACAAAAAAAGAGCAGCTACAGCTCTGTCTCTCTTCACATTCCATTTCCAAACCTCTTGGTATTGTAAGTCAATCCTGTGCCTCTCACCTGGAGCCTCATTCTCTATCACATTTCTTCAGGTTCCCGAGTCAGGTGGACTTCCAGCTTTGACTGCCATTTCTCCTCAGACACTGCCCCGAGGTAGTTTGCTCCCTTTGGCTCCAAACTTCCCCAAGAAATCCCACCTTGCCAAAACGTACAGAGCTAAGAAAAACACTAGGTTACATTAGTGAGCCATACTCATATTCTTTAGAAAGCAAAACTATTTCAATGAACTTCCCCTCTCTCAACTGAAAAGCAAAACAACATTAAAACCACAGTAATTCAGGTTAACTAAAGACGGTTCACATGATTGGTGAAATTACAGAATTTATTTTCAGATGAAATATTTTACTTTAAAATATATATTAGTAACTTACATTGGGCTTAGACATGTGTCAAATATAGGATCCTCAGAACCTGTTTAAATGAATAAAATAAGGCTTTTAGTTGTAATTCTCACACATTTACCCACTCCAGAGCTCTCTGTTTCTCTTATGCTGGTCTGTTACTTCTTTTTTTTTTTTTCACAGCACTTAGCCCTGTTAGAAACATAACATGATTTAATTATTTACTGTTATTAATAATTATCTCCCTCTTGCTAGAATGTAAACTCATGAGGTGTGAGATTCTTTTCTGTCTTGTTCCCTGATGTATCCCCAGCACCTAGAACAGCATCTGACACATTGTGAGCCAGCATTAGAATTTACTGATTGAATAAATGAATGAACTAGGACATCAACTCTGAGTATATAAAAAGGGCTTGCAAGGTATTTTTTCTTCTATTGCCCCTATAACTTCTTTTTACATTATTAATTAACAAATTCTCTTTTTTTGTTAAAGTCCAGATTATCACAAATCATTGAAACCTAAGGTAGTATTTCAACTCTATTCTTCCTCCCAATAATTTAAAGGAGTGGTGATGTCTTAATAGAAAGACATTTCTTTCTTGACATTAATACCCAGTAAAAACAATGATAGTAATACTCCTTCTGTTATTCGTTCTGCCTTCTCATACCTGAAAAAAATATACCAACAAAATTAATGAAATGAAACAAATTGTTCCCATCTCTGAAAGTCTTTGTAATCTAACTTTTCAAATATGCTTTGTTAAGATGCAACTTTAATATCAAACTCTTTTGGCCTTAAATTGTAATGTGGTTTGGGATATGTGTTATAGCTGAGGCTTCTCTTATAGATGTCTTTTTAAAAATGTATTTCTTAAAACTCAAAATAGGAATCCAAAATGGAGTTTTATAGTAAGGTTCTACTGTATTGTAGGGTTATAAAAACTATCAATGACCCATACAGAATAAAAACATACCCTCATGGCATTTCAAAACTCAGCCAGAAGGACCATTTTTCAACCCTTCATAAAAAACAGAAAATCCTTTGACTCTCAAAAGACAAAGGAGACATAACTGAAGCCTATTGAACAATGAACAGAGTAGAGCAGGTGAACACAACTTTCTTCCTGGAATACCAAAACACTAGGAGTATAAGGGACACTTTGAGGCTTGAGAAACCCAAATATGGGACAAAGAAAACCATGTACAACTTATACAGTGAATTATAAATGTACTGAACTTATTAATACTAAGATGTGATATAGACTAAAATATTAGTTTAAAACAAGTATAAATTAAATCTATAGGTTATAGAATCAGAAATTGTTCTAGTTTGCTAGCTGCCAGAATGTGATATATCAGAATCAGAATGGATTTTAAAAAGGGGAATTTAATAAGTTGCTAGTTTACAGTTCTAAGGCCAAGAAAATGTCCCAATAAAGTCTATAGAAATGTCCAAGCTAAGGCATCCAGGAAAAGATACTTTGGTTCAAGAAGGCCAATGAAGTTCAAGGTTTCTCTCTCAAATGAGAAGGCACATGGTGAACATGGTCAGGGCTTCTCTCTCAGCTGGAAGGGCACATGGTGAGCATGGCGTCATCTGCTAGCTTTCTCTCCTAGCTTCTGGTTTCATGAAGCTCTCTGGGAGGCGTTTTCTTTCTTCATCTCCAGAGGTTGCTGGTTCGTGGATTCTCTGCTTCATGGTTCTGCAGCATTCTCTGCTCTCCCAAATCTCTCTCATTCTCCAAAATGTTACCTCTTTTATAGGACTTCAGAAACTAATCAAGACCCACCCAAATGGATGGAGACATATCATCACCTAATCCAGCTTAACAACCACTCTTGATTAAATCACATCTCCAGGAAAATGATCTGATTACAGTTTCAAACATACTATTGAATATTGAATAGGGATTATTCTGCCTTTATGAAATGGAATTTAGATTAAAACGTGGCTTTTCTAGGGGACATACATCCTTTCAAACCACACAGAAATTTATTTCAACTCAGTAACACTGAGTTTCTAATATGCGTTAGTTACTATACAGGGCCCTAGGATACAGAGACACATGAGAAAGCACTCCATCTACCCTCACATAGCTTATAATCTGGCGATGAATATAAACATTAAACAAGCATCAGAAATGTGATGAGTGTGCTATGAAAGTACAAAAGAAGCAGATTTACCCTGCTCTCAATTAGTCTTAGAAATTAGGACACTGTATCCTTTGTCTTTGAAAATTACTACAAGGAAAGCTGAATCAAAAGGCAGCTGGAGAAACAGCCAAAAAGCAATTCAATTTATATATTAGAACTGCCACAAAGCTCAAAATCAGACTGCATCAGAAAATTACTAGAGTCAAAAATGAAGGAGACAGACATGAAATACAGGAAATGGGGAATACAACATAGGAGAAAGGGGGAGAGAATCCTCAGAGTGAGGATAAAGGAAGACACCTAGGTGACAATTGTCATAGTTAGATTCAGTTGTCAACTTGGCCAGGTGAAGATACCTAGTTAAATTGCTGTGGATGTGAGCTGATGGCCTGTGAACCGCATTTGTCCCTGATTACATCTGCAGTCAGCTAAGAGGCGTGCCTGCTGCAATGAATGATGTTTAAGTTAATTGGCTGGTGGTTAAATGAGAGAGCTCAACATAGCACAGCCCAAGCAGCTCAGCATACCTCATCTCAGCATTCACAGCTCAGCCCAGGTCTTTGGAGGTACAGAAAGAAATCACCTTGGGGAAAGTTGTTGGAACCCAGAGGCCTGGAGAGAAGGCCAGCAGAGACCACCCTGAGCCTTCCCACATAAGAAAGAACCTCAGTGAAAAGTTAGCTGCCTTTCCTCTGAAGAACTAATGAAATAAATTCCCTTTTATTAAAAGCCAATCCATCTCTAGTGTGTTGCATTCCAGAAGCTAGCAAACTAGAACACCAATGCTTCCCAATTAGAGGAGGCAACTAGTCCAATCAGAGAAGGTCAGAAAGCTCCAGCAGAGATTTTTGTCAAGAAGATGAAAATATAAGATCAACATACCTGAATGTGCTAAAAAGAGGTTTAGACAACTGGAGGAATTTGGCCTTGAATTAGTGATATAGTCATATATACATATGAAGCAACAGAAAAGCTAGATAATTATTAGATTCAAGGAAAATGAATTTGGGAAAAAAAGGAAAAGTAAGCATATAATATGAGCTATTGATAACATTTGTGTGTGGGTGTGTGGGTATGCTGCATGACAGGGTCACATTTCATTCTTTTTCCGCATGAGTATTCCATTATTGAAGCATCATTTGTTGAATTTTTGCTTGTTGTTGTTTATTTTTCCCATTGTTTGTTTTGCTTATTTGTTTGCTTTTGGGAAATGCATGGGCCAGGAATCAAACCCGGGTCTCCTGCGTGGCAGGTGAGAATTCTACCACTGAACTACCCTTGCACCCCCTATTAATAACACTTTATAGCAATAATAATATGAACTCTAAATGTTATTCTAATCAAAATTTCAGTATAAGAGGAATAAGGAAAGGATGTGTATTAAGCGGTCAGGAGGGAATGAAAGAGCCAAATTTTCATCAGCCATAGTATTTTCCATTATGATTATGTATACTCATCCCTAAAGAAAAAATAGTAGTATACATCGTTATTTAGAAATACGAAAGTAAAATACCAAAAGAGTCAGCTTGTTTACTCACTTGTTTCTGGGAAAGAGGGAATGGAGAAAAGATAAAAATTAAGGGTAGACAAAGAGAGAGATATTGGTGCAAAATTTATATTTTGGATAGTGCATTACCTAATTTAACCTGTATGGTCAGTTTAATTGAACACCATAAGTACATGGAATCTTGAATAGGGTGTGAGATTTCTTGGTTTGTCCAGATTACTGTGATGCCCCAATACATCCCAGAGTAATTTGGGCAGTGAGTAAAGAAGTATTTGCAAAGTCCCCTTGGGGGACTGAGTGGAAAGGAGGAAATATTCTACTTCCCCATTTGGAGAATTTCTGATATTTTCACAAGCAGTGGGGACAACCAAATCAATAGCCCTTGATTTTGGGGATTGCCCCTATGAAACTTCTTCCTGCAAAGAGTAGGCTGTCTACTGAAAATTAGGTCTAAGACTCACCCCCAGAGACCTCTTTTGTTGCTCAGATGTGGCCTCTTTCTCTAAGCGAACTTGGCAGGTGAACTCACTGCCCTCCCCCCCCCCCCCATATGGGAAATGACTCCCAGGGGTGTAAATCTCCCTGACAACATGAGACAGAACTCCAGGAATGAGCATCATGGGATTGAGAAAGTCTTCCTGACCAAAAGAGGGAAGAGAGAAATGAGACAAAATAAAGTTTCAGCAGCTAAGAGATTTCAAACACAGTCAAGAGGTTATCCTAGAGGTTATTCTTATGTATTATATAGATATCCCTTTTTAGTTTATGGTGTACTGGAGTAGCTGGAGGTACCTGAAACTGTTGAGCTGTGTTCCAGTGACCTTGATTCTTGAAGACGATTGTATAAAGATATAACTTTTACAAAGTGACTGTACGATTGTGAAAACCTTGTGTCTGATGGTCCTTGTTCTCCAGGATATGGATAAATGAGTAAAAAAAATATGGAGAAAAAATAAATAATAGGGGGAAGAAGGGGTAAAATAAATTGGGTAGATGAAAATACTAGTCGTCAATGAGAGGGAGGGGTAAAGTACATGGTATCTGTGAGTTTTTTCCTTTTTCTTTTTATTTCTTTTTCTAGGGTGATGCAGATGTTCTAAAAAAATGATCATAATGATTAATATACAACTATGTGGTGGTATTGTGAGCTATTGATTGTATACCATGTATGGAATATATGGTATGAAGAGTTGTTAATTATTTTTAAAATATTTTTAAATTAGGGTAGAGAATGCAATTTTTCATTAGAAATCTGCAAAATTACTTTACTCTTTAAACTACATGTGTTTAAAACTTAAGTAAAAGTTAAAATTTTACATTAAGGACAATATCCATGTTCCTGTAAATCATCTTACTTCATTACCAATTGTGCTCATCTGAAACTGTTACATACCCCAGAAAAGCAATGTTATTTTAATCCAGTCTTGTGGGGGCAGACCTATTGAGGGCAAGTTCAAGGCAGCAGGAAAGAGGTAGAAGCAGCACTGACCACATCTCTTTCCTTCTTAATAGACTTCTGTTTACAACTTATTTACCAGAACTGGGTCACATGGCCACCCCTAAGGAAGGGCAAGGGAAACTGGGAAAGCAAAGAACAGGATTATCACAACTGACTTCTGAGGCCACAGGACTCATTTGGAAGTCCATTTTGCTAGAGACTGGACTCATTGCTTCCCTGAACAATATTAGGTTTAATTAGCAAAGAAGGAAGGAGTAGAGATGTTAGGAAGGCAACTAGTAGTGTCTCATACATTTCCAGCTCTAATTCACTAGATAATTTATGTGTTAGTTTCCTAGTTGCTAAAACAAATACCATACAATGGGCTGACTTAAATAATGGGAATGTATTGGCTAATGGTTTGAAGTCTAGGAGAAGTCCCAAATCGAGGAATCAGTACGGCAATCCTTCCTCCCTAAAGACTACAGCATTCTGAGGCTAGCTGCCTGTTGCTTCCTATGAAATGGAGCTCAAAGGATATTAAGGAATGATGAGGAAGGAAGGAAGGAAGGAAGGAAGGAAGGAAGGAAGGAAGGAAGGAAGGAAGGAAGGAGGGAAGGAGGGAAGGAGGGAAGGAGGGAAGGAGGGAAGGAGGGAAGGAGGGAAGGAGGGAAGGAGGGAAGGAAGGAAGGAAGGAAGGAAGAAAGGAAGGAAGGAAGGAAGGAAGGAAGGAAGGAAGGAAGGAAGGAAGGAAGGAAGGAAGGAAGGAAGGAAGGAAGGAAGGAAGAAAGAAAGAAAGAGAAAGAAAGAAAGAAAAGAAAGAAACACACAGATGGGCTCAGGGGGGTCTGAAGTCTGTCTGATGTAAACTTAAGCTTCAGACCCCTGAGCCCGTCTGTGTGTTTCTTTCTTTCTTTCTCCCTTTCTTTCTCATCATTCCTTAATGTCCTTCGAGCTCCAGTTCATAGGAAGCAACAGCTGCCATCAATCCTTCATCCTTAGCTTTTCCAACACATGGCAGTGGTCATGGTGGTCATTTCTCCTTTCTCTTCTAGCTTCTGTTGACTTCCGGCTCCTCGCTGCTACCTGTGGCTTTTCCTTCTGTGTCCAATTTCCTTTACTTATAAGGTCTTCAGCCATATTGGATTAAGGCCCACCCTCATTCAGTTTGGACACACCTTAACTAATATCATCCTCAAATTCCCATTTACACACAGGTTCATACACACAGGACCAGGGGATGGGAACTGAACATGCCATGGGGACAAAATTCAACCCCCCACAACTGATTATACCCTAGAAGTCCCAAGAACAGCTACTCATTGAATTTAATATAAATCTCTACCCACTAACTGAATTCCTTTTTCTTTGTGATTTCCAAACATATACATGGTCTAATAAATAGCCAAGAACTGTTCTACCGGCCCTTGAAGTTGCTTTCTGAGATCTGGTGGCTTGGGTTGTCAATAACCTTCACATTCCAGAGTTGGATTGATTCTCCTTAACTGAACTCTGAAAATAAAGTGTCCTCAATGTAGATGCATGTTAAGTTCTACTTGTTAGGTTAGCCCAACAATTTTCATCATTTAAAATCAACCTTATGAAGGGAACACGCAAGTAAAGAAAAGGCACGCCTGTTGGAATAATTCTATAATTTTAACTTATAAATCATATGAAAACTTAGAGCCTGTAGTTTATTTATCATTGTGCCTGTCACAGAAAGTCCAGAGAGACTTTCAAAGCTGTTTTGTGGCAAGCATATTATTTTATGTTGGCTGGAAATCAGCTTTACATTCCAGCAACCTATCCAATAATAAAAGCTGCAAAGGTCCATGTATCATCTGCCATGTTTGCAGTTATGTATAACTGCACAATTATTCTTGCAACTATTTATCATGTCTTTAGGCTATTGGAGAAAATTGAAGTCATACAAAAACAATGAGCTGTGTAGGAAGAGCACATAGGGTGAGAAAGAGAGAGATGTGAGAAACAATTTAAGAAGCAATCGAAATAGTTTCATATACTGGCTTGTAGGAGGAAGAGCAGAAATTTAACATTACCTAGTTCCAGCTCACTTGTATGCTCCTTTACTGTGTCCAATATAGGGTTTACCCTATCTGTTAAACTTTTTATTTCAATGACTATGTTTTCAATCTCACAATTTCTAATTTTTTTTTCCTAGTCCATCAGTTCTTAGCCGTATCTACCTATTTCTATTTGGGATTTCTTGTTCTTTTTCTATCTCTGTGAAGAGCTGAAATGTAATTTAAAAAAATCACTTGATAATTTTCTATCATTTTGTATTTCATCAGGAGTGAATTCAACTTCTTATTGATGATTTTGTTATATGTCTATGGCTCTCTTCTTAATTGTGATCTTATATCTGGATTGGTAGGTGCATCTTGAGTGGGGTTGAAGTCTTTGCTATTGTTTTGCATTATGTTGTTTTCTCTCTCTGTGCTCCCCACCCCTTCTTATCTATAAGTTTTGCAGTGCCTCCACCCAGTCCCCCAGGAGACATCCCTCCCAAAAGTCCAGAACCAGGTCTTACATTGGAGGCACAGTGTTGCAAGCCCAGGGTGAACTGGGGGCTGTTGTAAATGCAGTTACTGAGCCAAACAGGTCTTGCTTTTTCTACTTCCTCCTGCTCCCAACAGGTTCAGCCTTGGAAAGTCACAGTTTCAAGGAGGTGGTCAGAACTGTTGCAACCTCCTTTTGTGGCCAGGGCAGGCCCACCTGGCCTTCTGACTTTACACAGTGGTGCTGGCTCTAGTCTCCCACCATATGGGGGCTACCTTGGTTCTCGTAACCTTGTAAGGGTCAAACTCCTCACTCTGCCTATTTCTGGACATGTAGCCCAGCAGGCCACCCAATTCACTGCTGAGTGTTTCTTTTCCTTTTCTGGCTCATGAAAATATCTGGTTTTCTTATTTTCATTGTTATGGCTTTTAAGTTTAGAACAGAGGGAGAAATTGTAAGGAGGAACTCACAGTACCGCTTGAAGGGGAAAGCTGAAAAAAAAAATAAAGAAGGGTGTAACTGTGCATAAATCTGTAGATCAGGGGTCAGAATTTGAAGAGCATCACAGTCTTGCTTCAGGATAGCCTTGCTTCACAGAAATAATCTAGCAAGAGTCAAGTATGGCAACTGAGGAACGAACAATGCTGTAAGACTGTGAGACCCTGATACAGAGACATTCTAAAGAGAAAGATGGAAAAAAGAGAGAAGAGCTTTGCCAGGATGCCAGTCAATCCATGCAGTTGTCCAGAGTCCATCCTCCTCTTCCCCCATGTCCTTAAACTCAGTTGAAAGAAATACAATCAAGAGATTGTAATGATACTAAATTCCAAATTTCACTGAAAAATCGACCACTCTGTACATTGTCCCCTGTTTTTGCATGATTTCAGAAATTTGCATTGAGGGTCCCACCAATCCCCAGGGCTTTCTAAAGTCCTTTTCTTCTTACTGATGTTCATTCTGTATATTTACATTTTCTTAATTTGCTTTCATGTTTATCCCATATTCCTGGTGCTTCAATGCTGAACTGAGTTTGAGCCCCATGTAAGAGTGCAGGTTCTGCTCTCTTGTGACCATGGTTCACCCATATATAGGAGGCATCTCTAAGCACACAATGTTCCCAGCCTTGTATTTATTTCCCTTAGTGCCAATTTCATGCTCTTCTCTCTTTATTTCTCTGTCTCCCACCAGATAGCATGTTTGTTTGTTTGTTTGTTTAAATCCTGTGCTGTCATTTATTCTGAAGACACCACTATTGTTTTATATTTTGGAATTCTTTGGTCCTAACAATGCTACTTTCTAGGTAAGTTTCCCTTCTGCCTCCACATTTGTACCAGCTGGAGAATTATTCTAGCACTTTCTGAACTGGAGTTACTGTTAACAATGTTTCTCAATCCTTTGATGGTGCAAGAAAAAGCAATATGTCTTCTCCCATGTGTTTTCTAGCCTTCCTTCTGGCCAACAGAAATATCACTTTCTCCACCTCTTTTTCTGCAACAGTGCAACTTAACTTCTTGCTCTTGTGTTCCAATTCCATCTTCCTCTAGAGAATTTCTGTCTCTTTCAGGCAGATTCAAAAATTTTTTTTCTTAAACTTGCACCTGTTCTTAAGTTAACCCTATTCCTTCTTTACAACATTTCGGCTTACACTGCTTTTCTGATCAATGTCTTCCTTCCTTTTATTTTCTCTTTCTGCTTCATCTCAAGATAGCAGTCTAATTTTACAGCTAGTCCTTTTATTCTCATGGTCCAGACATGCTGCCTCCAAAGAGCAAGTAAGAATTTTAGGATCTTGTATCAGATTTTGAATCTTCTTTCTCATATCTATAGTTTTCCCTCTACCTCTGAGCAAATATGATTGCTAGAGTCAGAGTGTTCTGGGACCATAGTCCTTGATATTTTCCAAGAAGATGACACATCCTGTAAAAAGGATTTTGCTAAGAAAAAGAAATACATATATGAAGACCCTTACAAACCTGTAATTAAATAGGCTTTCTCAAATAAATACTAATGGCAAGGGGTTGGGGAAAGAGAGAGGGAGGGGGGGAATTAATTTAGATTCAAATTCAGAATCTAAATTTTGGTTAAAAATTTAGCCTTGTATGACTGAAAGCTCCATGAATGAAACTAACAAGAAAGTATTCTGACCTGGGTTGGATTCCCGGGCCTGCCCATGCAAAAAAAAAAAAAAAAAAAAAAAAAAGTAGTGTTCTGATTAGGAGAAAGCATTTGAAATGCACTTAACGAAATCTTACACATAAAAAAAGAAAAAGAGACAACAATATAATAGAAATGTGAACACAGGCTATAAAAAGATGATTCACAGAAAACAGAAATGGCCAACAAACATATGAAAGGACGATCAATCTCACTGCAAAGCAGAGAAATGCAAATTAAAATAGTAATGACATAGACATTCTGTTTCTCTCCATTAGATTGGCAAAAATATTAATTTTATTAATGAGTTTTTGCAGGGTACTAAGGAATTGGATACTCTCAGACACTGCTAATGGGAGTATAAATTGGTTCAACGAATTTGCACATTCCCTACAAACCAGCAGCTCCATATATGGATTCCTCTCTGAAAGAAACTCTGACACATAAGCAGTAGGAGACACATATATGAAGCTTCTGTGCAATATTATTTATAATGGATAAAATTCAGTGACATGTTAACTGCCCGTCAATAAGGAAATAGCTAAAGAAATTCCAGATGCACAAAAGTATATAGCAGTTAAAAGGAATATACTAGATCCATATGTGTCCACATGGATAAATCTCAAAACATCATTACTAATTGAAAAAGAAATTTTCAGTATAATATGTACAGTGTGGTAACACATGTGTCAAACACACAAACAAATAATACTGAAAAATAATAGTGGTTGCCTCTGAAGATTGGGAGAAGTAGGCATGATAAGTGAGAACTGGGAAAATAGTAGCTAACATTTATTAACTGCTTACTAAGGTCTATGTGGAATTTTAAGTGCTTTGTATATATACTATATTTAATAATCCTGAAAACCATTCTATGTGGTAGGTAGTAATATCATCTTCATTCTCCAGATAAAGAACATCAAGCACAGAGAGATTATGTAACTTGCCTTAAATTGCACAGCCAGTTAAGTGAGAGAGCTAAATTTGAGCCCAGGCATTCTGACTCCAGCCCCTCCTTAACTTTTACTAAGCTGTAATGCCTGGGATACCGCATAGTGGGTTAGTGTTCTAACAGGACTTCACAGCAGCTATATTTGTAGATTTCTGGTTTTAGGGAAGGGGAATTTATTGAGGAATTACTTATATAATCAAAAACTAATTTTAAATTCTAAAAAACAATTATTGATTTGTAAGAATCACCTCCGAAAGGAAAATAATGAATGAAGGAACAAACAAAGGAAGGATGGGAAAAAAAAAAACACCTTTTCATCCATTTAGTAATAAATTCCACAGCTCTGTAGCTCCAAAGTCCATGGTAAAAATCAGTATTTAGCTCAGTTAAGGTGGAGGAAAAAAAAAGGAGATAAAAAGGAAAACAAAATCTTGGGATGGCGAATACCATCCTCCTGTCTACCAATGCCAGCAACACCTATGCAAAATTCTCTACAGAGAAGCTCTGTCAGCTCTGCCCTTGAAATTAAGTCCTAACCCACTACTAGCATTGCTACCTCGTTTTGCACAGGTTATTGACTGGCCTGCAGTCATCCTCATGGTTTGGTTCTGCTGGAGAGGAAAATCATTCCAAAATCAAACTAATATTAAAGCAAGGAGGGAAAAGAGAGTTTTTCTTAGTTCCTAGAAACTCTCCATCACACCCCCAAGCTGTCAAGGTCAGTAGGGAAGGTCTTGTGACACAAAGGCCACTTATCGCTCCAGCTGTGTAGAAAACCAATTTTCCTAAAAAACCCTAAGACAGAAAATCCTATAAAGAGGAGGAGCCAAGAAAGAAAATTCTCCATAAGGAACTTGTGGAAGCACAAGAGAAACACAGCACAGGGAAAGTTCCAGTCTCTAGCATTGTGATAAACTGGGTTTTTGGATTTGGCCAATCCACTATCAGTGGTCATCCTCTCTGATGGCTGAGTAGAATGGAAGTGAGACTTGAGCTCCCCCATGTGGCAGAAGGTTTCACAAACTTAAATGGGGTGAAAGGGATTTTGCAGACCAAGTCTCAGGTCTATGTGCAGTCCACTTTTCTTTTGAAGTATGTCAATTTCATGTTTGGAAACATCTTTTTATGATGACAGTTCTTGTCCTGTAACATTGAATATGTCAGTGAATATGACTAGGGTTAGCCCAGAATATTTTTCTCAAGAATAGTAAGATCTGCTCATTCCTATGTCTTCGCCATCCAAACAACACTTCTTACATGAACTCATTTTTTAACAAGTTTTTATTTTCAGGGCTGTGTTACAACTGATTTAGTGTCTGCTTTTCCAAGTATTCTATGACCAAGGAGTAAAACAGTTCTAATTTTAAATTATTTACTCTAATGTAGTCCTTAAAACAGGATGCAGTCCTATAAGAACAGAACATCTTATTGGGTTTGATAAAACTTAATAACACAAAACACTGAACCCATTTGCCAGAGCTTACAGTATCTCCTTTCTTTTCTGTCTCAGGAACTCTTTCCAGATATAGCACAAGCCTTACATTGGCAACTCTTCCTGCTGCAGTAGCAGATTTTCTCATTCTCAAGAAAATGTTCTTTCTCTT